>NC_079395.1:24207410-24217410 GCF_029220125.1 Pseudoliparis swirei | reverse complement strand
CTCTAAGGAGTGTGTGGCCCCCCTCAGTCTATAAGGAGTGTGTGGCCCCCCTCAGCCTCTAAGGAGTGTGCGGCCCCCCTCAGTCTATAAGGAGTGTGCGGCCCCCCTCAGCCTATAAGGAGTGTGTGGCCCCCCTCAGTCTATAAGGAGTGTGTGGCCCCCCTCAGTCTATAAGGAGTGTGTGGCCCCCCTCAGCCTCTAAGGAGTGTGTGGCCCCCCTCAGCCTATAAGGAGTGTGCGGCCCCCCTCAGCCTCTAAGGAGTGTGCGGCCCCCCTCAGCCTATAAGGAGTGTGGCCCCCTCAGCCTATAAGAGTGTGGCCCCCTCAGCCTATAAGGAGTGTGTGGCCCCCTGCCCCTCAGCCTATAAGGAGTGTGGCCCCTCAGCCTATAAGGTGTGTGGCCCCTCAGCCTATAAGGAGTGTGCGGGCCCCCTCAGCCTATAAGGAGTGTGCGGCCCCCCTCAGCCTATAAGGAGTGTGGCCCCCTCAGCCTATAAGGAGTGTGGCCCCTCAGCCTATAAGGAGTGTGGCCCCTCAGCCTATAAGGAGTGTGGCCCCTCAGCCTATAAGGAGTGTGTGGCCCCTCAGCCTATAAGGAGTGTGTGGCCCCGCTCAGCCTATAAAGAGTGTGGGCCCCTCAGCCTATAAGGAGTGTGTGGCCCCTCAGCCTATAAGGAGTGTGTGGCACCCCTCAGCCTATAAGGTGTGTGGCCCCCTCAGCCTATAAGGAGTGTGGCCCCTCAGCCTATAAGGAGTGTGGCCCCTCAGCCTATAAGGAGTGTGTGGCCCCTCAGCCTATAAGGAGTGTGGCCCCTCAGCCTCTAAGGAGTGTGGCCCCTCAGCCTATAAGGAGTGTGTGGCCCCCCTCAGCCTCTAAGGAGTGTGTGGACCCCCTCAGCCTATAAGGTGTGTGGCCCCCCTCAGCCTATAAGGAGTGTGTGGGCCCCCTCAGCCTATAAGCGGTGTGTGGCCCCTCAGCCTATAAGGAGTGTGCGGCCCCCCTCAGCCTCTGAGGAGTGTGGCCCCTCAGCCTATAAGCAGTGTGCGGCCCCCTCAGCCTATAAGGAGTGTGGGCCCCTCAGCCTATAAGGTGTGTGGCCCCCCTCAGCCTATAAGGAGTGTGTGGACCCCCTCAGCCTATAAGGAGTGTGTGGCCCCCCTCAGCCTATAAGGAGTGTGTGGCCCCCCTCAGCCTATAAGGAGTGTGTGGCCCCCTCAGCCTATAAGGAGTGTGTGGCCCCCTCAGCCTATAAGGAGTGTGGGCCCCTCAGCCTATAAGGAGTGTGCGGCCCCTCAGGCTATAAGGAGTGTGTGGCCCCTCAGCCTATAAGGAGTGTGGCCCCTCAGCCTATAAGGTGTGGCCCCCTCAGCCTATAAGGAGTGTGCGGCCCCCCTCAGCCTATAAGGAGTGTGCGGCCCCCCTCAGCCTATAAGGAGTGTGGGGCCCCCCTCAGCCTATAAGGAGTGTGCGGCCCCCCTCAGCCTATAAGGAGTGTGCGGCCCCTCAGCCTATAAGGAGTGTGTGGCCCCCCTCAGCCTATAAGGAGTGTGCGGCCCCCCTCAGCCTATAAGGAGTGTGTGGCCCCCCTCAGCCTATAAGGAGTGTGTGGCCCCCCTCAGCCTATAAGGAGTGTGGCCCCCATCAGTCTATAAGGAGTGTGGCCCCTCAGCCTATAAGGGTGTGTGGCCCCTCAGCCTATAAGGAGTGTGTGGCCCCTCAGCCTATAAGGAGTGTGTGGCCCCTCAGCCTATAAGGTGTGTGGCCCCTCAGCCTATAAGTGTGTGGCCCCCCTCAGCCTATAAGGAGTGTGTGGCCCCCCTCAGCCTATAAGGAGTGTGTGGCCCCCCTCAGCCTATAAGGAGTGTGGACCCCCTCAGCCTATAAGGAGTGTGTGGCCCCCCTCAGCCTATAAGGAGTGTGTGGCCCCCCTCAGCCTATAAGGAGTGTGTGGCCCCCCTCAGCCTATAAGGAGTGTGTGGCCCCCCTCAGCCTATAAGGAGTGTGGCCCCTCAGCCTATAAGGAGTGTGTGGCCCCCTCAGCCTATAAGTGTGTGGCCCCCTCAGCCTATAAGTGTGTGGCCCCTCAGCCTATAAGGTGTGTGGCCCCTCAGCCTATAAGGAGTGTGGCCCCTCAGCCTATAAGGGTGTGGCCCCCCTCAGCCTCTAAGGAGTGTGTGGACCCCCTCAGCCTCTAAGTGTGGGCCCCTCAGCCTATAAGGAGTGTGGGCCCCTCAGTCTATAAGGTGTGTGGCCCCTCAGCCTATAAGGAGTGTGGGCCCCTCAGCCTATAAGGAGTGTGGCCCCTCAGCCTCTAAGGAGTGTGTGGCCCCTCAGCCTATAAGGAGTGTGTGAGTGTGGCCCCTCAGCCTCTAAGGAGTGTGTGGCCCCTCAGCCTATAAGAGTGTGTGGCCCCTCAGCCTCTAAGGAGTGTGCGGACTCCCTCATTCTATAAGAAGTGTGTGGCCCCTCAGCCTATAAGGTGTGTGGCCCCTCAGCCTATAAGGAGTGTGTGGCCCCTCAGCCTATAAGGAGTGTGGCCCCCTCAGCCTATAAGGAGTGTGGCCCCTCAGCCTATAAGGTGTGTGGCCCCTCAGCCTATAAGGAGTGTGGCCCCTCAGCCTATAAGGGTGTGGGCCCCTCAGTCTATAAGGAGTGTGGCCCCTCAGCCTATAAGGAGTGTGGCCCCCTCAGCCTATAAGGAGTGTGTGGCCCCTCAGCCTATAAGGAGTGTGCGGCCCCTCAGCCTATAAGGAGTGTGGCCCCTCAGCCTATAAGGAGTGTGGCCCCCTCAGCCTATAAGGAGTGTGGCCCCTCAGTCTATAAGGAGTGTGTGGCCCCTCAGCCTATAAGGAGTGTGTGGCCCCCTCAGCCTATAAGGAGTGTGGCCCCTCAGCCTATAAGGAGTGTGGCCCCTCAGCCTATAAGAGTGTGTGGCCCCTCAGCCTATAAGGAGTGTGTGGCCCCCTCAGCCTATAAGGTGTCGGCCCCTCAGCCTATAAGGAGTGTGGCCCCCTCAGCCTATAAGTGTGTGGCCCCTCAGTCTATAAGTGCGGTGTGCAGCCTATAAGGAGTGTGTGGCCCCTCAGCCTATAAAGTGTGTGTGCCCCTCAGCCTATAAGAGTGTGTGGCCCTCAGTCTATAAGTGTGGGCCCCCTCAGCCTATAAGGAGTGTGGCCCCTCAGTCTATAAGGATGTGGCCCCCTCAGCCTATAAGGAGTGTGTGGCCCCTCAGCCTATAAGGAGTGGCCCCTCAGCCTATAAGGTGTGTGGCCCCTCAGCCTATATGAGTGTGTGGCCCCTCAGCCTATAAGGAGTGTGCGGCCCCTCAGTCTATAAGTGGAGTGGCCCCTCAGCCTATAGTGTGGCCCCCTCAGCCTATAAGGAGTGTGTGGCCCCCTCAGTCTATATAAGGAGTGTGGCCCCTCAGCCTATAAGGAGTGTGGCCCCTCAGCCTATAAGTGTGCGGCCCCTCAGCCTATAAGGAGTGTGGCCCCCTCAGTCAGCCTATAAGGAGTGTGTGGCCCCTCAGCCTATAAGGAGTGTGTGGCCCCTCAGCCTATAAGGAGTGTGGCCCCCTCAGTCTATAAGGTGTGTGGCCCCCTCAGTCTATAAGGAGTGCCCCCTCAGCCTATAAGGAGTGTGGCCCCCTCATAAGGAGTGTGGCCAGCAGCTAAGGAGTGTGGGCCCTCAGCCTATAAGGAGTGTGGCCCCTCAGCCCCTCAGTGAGTGTGTGGCCCCTCAGCCTATAAGTGTGTGGGCCCCTCAGCCTATAAGGAGTGTGGCCCCTCAGCCTATAAGGAGTGTGTGGCCCCTCAGCCTATAAGTGTGTGGCCCCTCAGCCTATAAGGAGTGTGTGGCCCCCTCAGCCTATAAGGAGTGTGTGGCCCCTCAGCCTATAAGGTGTGTGGCCCCTCAGCCTATAAGGTGTGTGGCCCCTCAGCCTATAAGGAGTGTGTGGCCCCTCAGCCTATAAGGAGTGTGGCCCCTCAGCCTATAAGGTGTGTGGCCCCCTCAGCCTATAAGGAGTGTGTGGCCCCTCAGCCTCTAAGGGTGTGTGGCCCCTCAGCCTATAAGGAGTGTGTGGCCCCTCAGCCTATAAGGAGTGTGTGGCCCCTCAGCCTCTAAGGAGTGTGTGGCCCCCCTCAGCCTATAAGGAGTGTGGCCCCTCAGCCTATAAGGAGTGTGTGGCCCCTCAGCCTATAAGGAGTGTGTGGCCCCTCAGCCTATAAAGTGTGTGGCCCCTCAGCCTATAAGGAGTGTGTGGCCCCTCAGCCTATAAGGAGTGTGGCCCCCTCAGCCTATAAGGTGTGTGGCCCCCTCAGCCTATAAGGAGTGTGTGGCCCCCCTCAGCCTATAAGTGTGTGGCCCCCCTCAGCCTATAAGGAGTGTGTGGCCCCCCTCAGCCTATAAGGAGTGTGTGGCCCCCCCTCAGCCTACAAGGAGTGTGTGGCCCCCCTCAGCCTCTAAGGAGTGTGTGGCCCCCCTCAGCCTATAAGGAGTGTGGGGCCCCTCAGCCTACAAGGTGTGTGGCCCCTCAGCCTCTAAGGTGTGTGGCCCCCTCAGCCTATAAGTGTGTGGCCCCCTCAGCCTATAAGTGTGTGGCCCCTCAGCCTATAAGGAGTGTGTGGCCCCTCAGCCTATAAGGAGTGTGTGGCCCCTCAGCCTATAAGGAGTGTGTGGCCCCTCAGCCTATAAGGAGTGTGTGGCTCCCTCAGCCTATAAGGAGTGTGTGGCCCCTCAGCCTATAAGGAGTGTGGCCCCCTCAGCCTATAAGGAGTGTGTGGACCCCCTCAGCCTATAAGGAGTGTGTGGCCCCCCCTCAGCCTCTAAGGAGTGTGTGGCCCCTCAGCCTATAAGGAGTGTGTGGACCCCCTCAGCCTATAAGGAGTGTGTGGCCCCCTCAGCCTATAAGGAGTGTGTGGCCCCTCAGCCTATAAGGAGTGTGTGGCCCCTCAGCCTATAAGGAGTGTGTGGCCCCTCAGTGAGTGTGTGGCCGTGGCCCTCAGCCTATAAGGAGTGTGTGGCCCCTCAGCCTATAAGGAGTGTGTGGCCCCCCTCAGCCTATAAGGAGTGTGTGGACCCCCTCAGCCTATAAGGAGTGTGTGGACCCCCTCAGCCTATAAGGAGTGTGTGGCCCCCCTCAGCCTATAAGGAGTGTGTGGCCCTCCTCAGTCTATAAGGTGTGTGGCCCCTCAGCCTATAAGGAGTGTGGCCCCTCAGCCTATAAGGAGTGTGGCCCCTCAGCCTATAAGGTGTGTGGCCCTCAGCCTATAAGGGTGTGTGGCCCCTCAGCCTATAAGGAGTGTGTGGCCCCCTCAGCCTATAAGGAGTGTGTGGCCCCTCAGCCTATAAGGAGTGTGCTGGCCCCTCAGCCTCTAAGGAGTGTGGGCCCCTCAGCCTATAAGGAGTGTGTGGCCCCTCAGCCTATAAGTGTGTGGCCCCTCAGCCTATAAGGGTGTGTGGCCCCTCAGCCTATAAGGAGTGTGGCCCCCCTCAGCCTATAAGGTGTGGCCCCTCAGCCTATAAGGAGTGTGTGGCCCCTCAGCCTATAAGGATTGTGTGGCCCCTCCCAGCCTAGAAAGAGTGTGGGCCCCCTCAGCCTATAAGGGTGTGCGTGGGCCCCTCAGCCTATAAGGAGTGTGTGGCCCCTCAGCCTATAAGGTGTGTGGCCCCTCAGCCTATAAGGAGTGTGTGGCCCCCTCCTCAGCCTATAAGGAGTGTGCGGCCCCTCAGCCTATAAGGAGTGTGTGGCCCCTCAGCCTATAAGGAGTGTGTGGCCCCTCAGCCTATAAGGTGTGCGGCCCCTCAGCCTATAAGGAGTGTGTGGCCCCTCAGCCTATAAGGAGTGTGCGGCCCCTCAGCCTATAAGTGTGGCCCTCAGCCTATAAGGAGTGTGGCCCCCCTCAGCCTATAAGAGTGGTGGCCCCCTCAGCCTATAAGGAGTGTGTGGCCCCCCTCAGCCTATAAAGTGTGTGGCCTCAGCCTATAAGGCCCTCAGCCTATAAGGAGTGTGGCCCCCTCAGCCTATAAGGAGTGTGTGGCCCCTCAGCCTATAAGGAGTGTGTGGCCCTCAGCCTATAAGAGTGTGCGGCCCTCAGCCTATAAGGAGTGTGGCCCCCTCAGTCTATAAGGAGTGTGTGGCCCCTCAGCCTATAAGGGTGTGTGGCCCCTCAGCCTATAAGGAGTGTGTGGCCCCTCAGCCTATAAGGGTGTGGCCCCTCAGCCTATAAAGTGTGTGGCCCCTCAGCCTATAAGGAGTGTGTGGCCCCTCAGCCTATATTCAGCCTATAAGGAGTGTGCGGCCCCTCAGCCTATAAGGGTGTGCGGCCCCTCAGCCTATAAGGAGTGTGCGGCCCCCCTCAGCCTATAAGGAGTGTGGCCCCCTCAGCCTATAAGGTGTGTGGCCCCTCAGCCTATAAGGTGTGTGCCCCTCAGCCTATAAGGAGTGTGGCCCCTCAGCCTATAAGGAGTGTGTGGCCCCTCAGCCTATAAGGAGTGTGTGGCCCCCCTCAGTCTATAAGGAGTGTGGGCCCCTCAGCCTATAAGGAGTGTGGCCCCTCAGCCTATAAGGAGTGTGTGGCCCCTCAGCCTATAAGGAGTGTGTGGACCCCCTCAGCCTATAAGGTGTGTGGCCCCTCAGCCTATAAGGAGTGTGGCCCCTCAGCCTATAAAGTGTGTGGTCCCCTCAGCCTATAAGGAGTCTGTGGCCCCCCCTCAGCCTATAAGGAGTGTGTGGACCCCCTCAGCCTATAAGGAGTGTGTGGCCCCCCTCAGCCTATAAGGAGTGTGCGGCCCCCCTCAGCCTATAAGGAGTGTGTGGCCCCCCTCAGCCTATAAGGTGTGGACCCCCTCAGTCTATAAGGAGTGTGTGGCCCCTCTATATAAGGAGTAATGACTCAGCCTATAAGGAGTGTGCGGCCCCCCTCAGCCTATAAGGAGTGTGTGGCCCCCCTCAGCCTATAAGGAGTGTGTGGCCCCCCTCAGCCTCGGGGAGTCCCTGACGCCCCCTGGTGGCTGTGAGGACATGGTGTACATATGAATGTGACGTCATGTTACCATGACAATGTAAAACCATTCAACTGGGGGATGCCGACCTCTTGACTAACTCCTGGACCCCCATCTCTGGACTGGAGGCCCCCTGTCCTCAGGTCATGTGACTCATGGGGCCTGAGGACTCGTGTGAAGACCTGCAGCGCCCGACACAGACTCAGAGCATCAGTGACTTTATTGAGTGAGATGTCACAGACGGGGGGCTACAGCTCCGTGCAGGTACAGGGCCAGGAATTTGTTGAAGACTTCCGGCCTGTATCCAGACAGACCAGCTGGGACCTGCAGGGACACAGAGCACCAATCAGAGACGGCCTCCTGGGGGGGGGGGGGCTCTCCTCTGGACCTTCAGTCTTACCTTCACCTGCTTCTTCTTGATGAGCGGCCGCACCTTGGCAAAGTCGTAGAGCTCGGCGTCTTCATCCAGCCACACCTGCAGGGGCGACACCTTCAGTAACTCACGGCAACATGCCCTCCTCTGATTGGCCGTTCAGACCATGTCAAACAGACAGGTATGAAAAGTCCTTCTGGGGCCAGACCCCCTAGAGGGTCTCACTCAGAGCCCATGTATGAACAGAGGACCCCCTAGAGGGTCTCACTCAGAGCCCATGTATGAACTGAGGACCCCCTAGAGGGTCTCGTGTATTCACAGAGGACCCCCCTAGAGGGTCTCGTGTATGAACAGAGGACCCCCCTAGAGGGTCTCGTGTATGAATAGAGGACCCCCCTAGAGGGTCTCGTGTATGAACAGAGGACCCCCCTAGAGGGCAACAGAGGACCAGAGGGTCTCGTATGAACAGAGGACCCCTAGAGGGTCTCGTGTTATGAACAGAGACCCCCTAGGGGTCGTGTGAACAGAGGACCCCTAGAGGGTCTCGTATGCAGAGAGGACCCCTAGAGGGTCTCGTGTATGAACAGAGGACCCCCTAGGGGGTCTCGTGTATGAACAGAGGACCCCCCTAGAGGGTCTCGTGTATGAACAGAGGACCCCCCTAGAGGGTCTCGTGTATGAACAGAGGACCCCCCTAGAGGGTCTCGTGTATGAACAGAGGACCCCCCTAGAGGGTCTCGTGTATGAACAGAGGACCCCCCTAGAGGGTCTCGTGTATGAACAGAGGACCCCCTAGAGGGTCTCGTGTATGAACAGAGGACCCCCCTAGAGGGTCTCGTGTATGAACAGAGGACCCCCCTAGAGGGTCTCGTGTATGAACAGAGGACCCCCCTAGAGGGCCCATGTTGATCTGTCTTCCTCCTCCTCTGGTCACAGCTACTGATGAAGAGGAGGAGGAAGAGGTGGAGCACCTGGTTCTTGATGCCGTCGTCTCCGGAGAGGTCCGTGGTGTTGAGCTGGAGAACCAGGAACTGGAAGATCCGACCGTTGGTCCCCACCGCCTGGACCGTGATGGGCCGGTCCAACACACGCTGGGGCTGGCTCTGACACACACACACACACACACACAGTTAAACACACACACGGATAGTTATGGGATGTGGATCAGACATTGGTCATATTGCTGTGTCTCACCCCGTAGAGTGTGTGTGTGTGTGTGTGTGGTCCTCACCCCGTAGAGTGTGTGTGTGTGTGTGTGTGGTCCTCACCCCGTAGAGTGTGTGTGTGTGTGTGTGTGTGTGTGTGGTCCTCACCTGTGTGTGTGTGGTCTCACCGTGAGTGTGTGTGTGTGTGTGGTCTCACCCGTAGAGTGTGTGTGTGTGTGTGTGTGGTCCTCACCCCGTAGAGTGTGTGGTCCTCACCCCGTAGAGTGTGTGTGTGTGTGTGTGTGTGGTCCTCACCCCGTAGAGTGAGTGTGTGTGTGTGTGTGGTCCTCACCCCGTAGAGTGTGTGTGTGTGTGGTCCTCACCCCGTAGAGTGTGTGTGTGTGTGTGGTCCTCACCCCGTAGAGTGTGTGTGTGTGTGTGTGTGTGTGTGGTCCTCACCCCGTAGAGTGTGTGTGTGTGTGTGTGGTCCTCACCCCGTAGAGTGTGTGTGTGTGTGTGGTCCTCACCCCGTAGAGTGAGTGTGTGTGTGTGAGTGTGTGTGTGGTCCTCACCCCGTAGAGTGTGTGTGTGTGTGTGTGTGGTCCTCACCCCGTAGAGTGTGTGTGTGTGGTCCTCACCCCGTAGAGTGTGTGTGTGTGGTCCTCACCCCGTAGAGTGTGTGTGTGTGTGTGTGGTCCTCACCCCGTAGAGTGTGTGTGTGTGGTCCTCACCCCGTAGAGTGTGTGTGTGGTCCTCACCCCGTAGAGTGTGTGTGTGGTCCTCACCCCGTAGAGTGTGTGTGTGTGTGTGTGTGTGTGGTCCTCACCCCGTAGAGTGTGTGTGTGTGGTCCTCACCGAGAGTGAAGTGTGTGGCGGTGGGGCCTGCACCGAAGGGTGGGTCAGCAGACACAGGAAGCAGTGTGTGTGTGTGGGCCTCACCCAGAGAGTGTGTGTGTGGCTACCAGGGTACAGGTTGGACAGAGCGGGCCTCAGCCTAGAGTGTGTGTGTGGCTACCAGAGTGTGTGGTCCTCACCCAGAAGTGTGTGTGTGTGGTCGCAGCGTGCAGCAGGGCGTGAGGCTGCACGAGCAGCGTGTGTGTGAGAAGCTGTGTGTTGCAGAGCACCAGTGTTTGGCAGTGGCCCAAGCGGGGGCAGGAAGCAGCGTAGTGTGAAGCATCGTGGGTGGTCAGCAGATGGCACCCAGAGAAGCAGCCATGAGCGTGGTGGGAAATCGCTCAGCCAGGAGCAGTGTGTGTAGTGAAGCCCGACACGCGAAGCAGCGAGGAAGAGCTGAGGAAGCACAGCGCGCAGAGGTGCAGAGCAGCGCAGCGAGCAGCGAACAGCGCGAAGCATGGCAGCGAGCTTGGCATGGAAAGCTGTGTGGCAGCAGCAGCTGTGCAGCACAGCAGAGCAGGAAGCGGCAGCGGACAGCCCAGTGAAGCAGCGCGAGCGAACAGCGCCAGCAGGAAGCGGTAG
>NC_079395.1:24140046-24206410 GCF_029220125.1 Pseudoliparis swirei | reverse complement strand
CCCACAGGGGGCTACCGGACACACGGTGTCCTCCACCCAGGGGGCTACCGGACACACGGTGTGGGAATTCAGTTTTATTTCAGTAGATATACCATGGTATCAACTGTTAGGAGGGAAGATGGAGAGGCGGAGCCTTAGAGATAGGGCAAGGAGATGAGTTTCCTCTAGGAGCCTTAGAGATAGAGCAAGGAGATGAGTTTCCTCTGTAGGAGTCTTAGAGATAGAGTAAGGAGATGAGGTTCCTCTGTAGGAGCCTTAGAGATAGAGTAAGGAGATGAAGTTCCTCTAGGAGCCTTAGAGATAGAGTAAGGAGATGAGGTTCCTCTGTAGGAGCCTTAGAGATAGAGTAAGGAGATGAGGTTCCTCTAGGAGCCTTAGAGATAGAGTAAGGAGATGAGGTTTCTTTGTAGGAGCCTTAGAGATAGAGTAAGGAGATGAGTTTCCTCTGTAGGACTCAGCCTTAGAGATAGAATAGAATATACACTTTTATTAATCCCCAAGGGGAAATTAGTTCTCTGCATTTAACCCATCCTTAGTTATTAAGGAGCAGTGGGCTGCGGTGAAGCGCCCGGGAAGCAACTGGGGGTTCAGTGCCTTGCTCAAGGACACTTCGACTTGCAACTAATGGGGAGAGCGGGGATCGAACCCACAACCTTGCGGTTGCAGGACGACCCCCTTACCCCAAGGAGATGAGTTTCCTCCGTAGGACTCAGCCTTAGAGATAGTGTAAGGAGATGAGGTTCCTCTAGGAGCCTTAGAGATAGAGTAAGGAGATGAGTTTCCTCTGTAGGAGCCTTAGAGATAGAGTAAGGAGATGAGGTGCCTCTGGGAGCCTTAGAGAGTAAGGATATGAGTTTCCTCTAGGAGCCTTAGAGATAGAGTAAGGAGATGAGTTTCCTCTGTAGGGGCCTTAGAGATAGAGCAAGGAGATGAGGTTCCTCTGTAGGAGCCTTAGAGATAGAGTAAGGAGATGAGTTTCCTCTAGGAGCCTTAGAGATAGAGTAAGGAGATGAGGTTCCTCTAGGAGCCTTAGAGATAGAGTAAGGAGATGAGTTTCCTCTAGGAGCCTTAGAGATAGAGTAAGGAGATGAGGTTCCTCTGCCGGAGCCTTAGAGATAGAGTAAGGAGATGAGGTTCCTCTAGGAGCCTTAGAGATAGAGCAAGGAGATGAGGTTCCTCTGTAGGAGCCTTAGAGATAGAGTAAGGAGATGAGGTTCCTCTAGGAGCCTTAGAGATAGAGTAAGGAGATGAGGTTCCTCTGTCGGAGCCTTAGAGATAGAGTAAGGAGATGAGGTTCCTCTGTAGGAGCCTTAGAGATAGAGTAAGGAGATGAGGTTCCTCTGTAGGAGCCTTAGAGATAGAGGAAGGAGATGAGTTTCCTCTGTAGGAGCCTTAGAGATAGAGCAAGGAGATGAGGTTCCTCTAGGAGCCTTAGAGATAGAGGAAGGAGGTGAGTTTCCTCTGCAGGAGCCTTAGAGATAGAGCAAGGAGATGAGTAACCGCCTTCTAACCGTTGGTAAGCCAATTGTCCAACGACTTGAAGACATGGGGACTGTGTAAACATGGTTGTAGTTCCTAAATGGTTGGTGTGATAGTTTTGTTGTTTCTATTGAATTAAAGCTGACAGTCTCCACGGCGACCACATGGGGACTGCTTCAATTCACATCCATGTCAAGTCATGTCAAGAGGAAAGTGAGGAACATGGTGTCACATAGCGTCAGAAACACAGGAGGGCAAAGGGCAAAACTGAGCCTATCAAATATAATGTTGCCCCTGACGTCACGAGGAGAGGGCAAACGATGACCCATAACTTAGATTATGTAATAGTTGATGTGTCTGTCCTATCTGTGTTGCCTGTACTAGGTAAGTACACACAAAACAATCTATAAGTATCATTTTAATTTATGAAAAAACAGAAATAAGTTAAAATAAAATATAAATAAAATTGAATATTCGTGTTTTCTGTTTTTCTTTTGTTTAAAGAAATCTAAGAAAACACTTTGAATGTCTAGACCAGCGATTCCCAAACTGTGGGCCGTGAGAGGTCATTTACAATAAATAAATAAAAAAAATTTAATTTTCAATTTTGAAAAGTTTGAAATTGCTAGTGAGTTTTTCTAGTGAGATATCACGGCAGAGCGATGCGCGTTATGGGAGCGGCGGCGCTGGGCTTTGTAGACATAGAAACACTCTCAGACAGCAGCTTGCTGTTATGTGCGCCTGCTGCCAGTCTGACTCCGCTGTTTTGGGTGAATGACGTCGCGTGCGACCTGGAGGTGTTAACCACTTGTGTGCCAAATCTTTTTGTAAATTTTTTTTAAATTAACATTCGGGGCTAATTAAAAAACATCCGGGGCTGTTTTTTAGCCTAGGGACGCCACTGGTTTCACCCTACTATTATAACAGGGTGAAATATGACCACCCGTCACCCTGTAATTTTCGTTTACCCCCCGTCAACTCTTCTCGGCTCGCGCGCGCCAGAGCTCCGATTACGGCTTAGGCGCGCGCCCACATTTTCTCTATGCAGGAAAAACCCTGCACAGGTGAACACCCTCTCACTAGCCCCCCCCCCCCCCCCCCCCCCGTCGACAACCCGTCGTCAACGCTGGTTGTGATTTAAGGCTTGGGTGGGCCGCAGAAGATTTTCAGATTTCAAATTGGGCCGCGGCATTCTTGAGTTTGGGAACCGCTGGTCTAGACTACTGCCTAATAGTCTTACTATTGCCTAATAGTCTTATTACTGTCTAATAGTCTTATTATTGCCTAATAGTCTTATTATTGCCTAATAGTCGTATTATTGCCTAATAGTCTTATTACTGTCTAATAGTCTTATTATTGCCTAATCGGTTTATTATAAGTCTAAATAAGTATATTTAAGGTTAAATGTTATTTCACACGTTTCAGAAAGTTCGCCCGTTCCTTGTCGATGCTCGTGGAGGTCAGCGGGGCGGAGGCCCCTCAACAGGTAGACGTCCTCCCTGGTGTCACATGACTGATACCTGTCGCCCTGACCCCGTCCTCTCCTGGTCCAGACGTGTTCCTCATGTCTGAAGTGACCCACAAGGTCAGCCTACCGCCTCCCAGAGGGACCGGCCCTCTACCGCCTCTGACCCTCCCCGGAGACAGGAGGCAGGAGACAGGAGGCAGGAGACAGGAGGCAAGAGACAGGAGACAGGAGACAGGAGGCAGGAGACAGGAGGCAGGAGACAGGAGACAGGAGACAGGAGACAGGAGACAGGAGGCAGGAGACAGGAGACAGGAGACAGGAGACAGGAGACAGGAGACAAGAGACAGGAGACAGGAGACAGGAGATAGGAGGCAGGAGACAAGAGACAAGAGACAGGAGACAGGAGGCAGGAGACAGGAGACAAGAGACAGGAGACAGGAGGCAGGAGACAAGAGACAGGAGACAGGAGGCAGGAGACAAGAGACAGGAGACAAGAGACAGGAGACAGGAGACAGGAGACAGGAGACAGGAGATAGGAGGCAGGAGACAGGAGACAAGAGACAAGAGACAGGAGACAGGAGGCAGGAGACAAGAGACAAGAGACAGGAGACAGGAGACAAGAGACAAGAGACAGGAGACAGGAGACAGGAGGCAGGAGACAGGAGACAAGAGACAGGAGGCAGGAGGCAGGAGACAGGAGACAGGAGGATGACCTCGCGGGCGACGGAGGCGGAGGCCAGGGCTGCGTCTCTCACCGACATAAAGCTCGCTGTAGAGCTCCAGCGTGGCGTGGCCCTGGGGGGGCGTGGTCCTGGCGTCCGCGTACTGCCCGTTGAGCCGCAGCGCCGCTTCCTTGATGTTCTTCTCGGCCTCCACGCGATGCCATTGGTCGTCGTTGAGCGGCGCCGGCGAGCGGACGCTGAGCTCCACCCGCTCGCCGCCCACGTCGAAGGAGAAGACGACCGTGGAGCCTGCTGGGAGAGGGGAGCAGAGCGTCGGTCAACACGCCTCAACACGCCTCAACACGCCTCATCACGCCTCAACACGCCTCATCACGCCTCAACACGCCTCAACACGCCTCAACACGCCTCAAAACGCCTCATCACGCCTCAGCACGCCTCAACACGCCTCATCACGCCTCAGCACGCCTCAACACGCCTCATCACGCCTCAACACGCCTCAACACGCCTCATCACGCCTCATCACGCCTCAACACGCCTCATCACGCCTCAACACGCCTCAACACGCCTCATCACGCCTCATCACGCCTCAACACGCCTCAACACGCCTCAACACGCCTCATCACGCCTCAACACGCCTCAACACGCCTCATCACGCCTCAACACGCCTCATCACGCCTCAACACGCCTCATCACGCCTCATCACGCCTCATCACGCCTCAACACGCCTCAACACGCCTCATCACGCCTCATCCTCAACACGCCTCATCACGCCTCAACACGCCTCATCACGCCTCATCACGCCTCAACACGCCTCATCACGCCTCAACACGCCTCATCACGCCTCAACACGCCTCAACACGCCTCATCACGCCTCATCACGCCTCAACACGCCTCATCACGCCTCATCACGCCTCAACACGCCTCATCACGCCTCAACACGCCTCATCACGCCTCAACACGCCTCATCACGCCTCATCACGCCTCATCACGCCTCAACACGCCTCATCACGCCTCATCACGCCTCATCCTCAACACGCCTCATCACGCCTCATCCTCAACACGCCTCATCACGCCTCATCACGCCTCAACACGCCTCATCACGCCTCATCACGCCTCAACACGCCTCAACACGCCTCATCACGCCTCATCACGCCTCAACACGCCTCAACACGCCTCATCACGCCTCAACACGCCTCAACACGCCTCATCACGCCTCAACACGCCTCATCACGCCTCAACACGCCTCATCACGCCTCATCACGCCTCAACACGCCTCAACATGCCTCATCCTCAACACGCCTCATCACGCCTCAACACCTCAACACGCCTCATCACGCCTCATCCTCAACACGCCTCATCACGCCTCAACACGCCTCATCACGCCTCAACACGCCTCATCACGCCTCAACACGCCTCATCACGCCTCATCCCGCCTCATCCTCAACACGCCTCATCACGCCTCAACACGCCTCATCACGCCTCAACACGCCTCATCACGCCTCATCACGCCTCAACACGCCTCATCACGCCTCATCCTCAACACGCCTCATCACGCCTCATCCTCAACACGCCTCAACACGCCTCATCCTCAACACGCCTCATCACGCCTCAACACGTCTCATCACGCCTCAACACGCCTCATCACGCCTCAACACGCCTCATCCTCAACACGCCTCATCCTCAACACGCCTCATCCTCAACACGCCTCATCACGCCTCAACACGCCTCATCACGCCTCAACACGCCTCATCACGCCTCATCACGCCTCATCCTCAACACGCCTCATCCTCAACACGCCTCATCACGCCTCAACACGCCTCATCCTCAACACGCCTCATCACGCCTCAACACGCCTCATCACGCCTCATCACGCCTCAACACGCCTCATCACGCCTCATCACGCCTCATCACGCCTCATCACGCCTCAACACGCCTCATCACGCCTCATCACGCCTCAACACGCCTCATCACGCCTCATCACGCCTCAACACGCCTCATCACGCCTCAACACGCCTCATCACGCCTCATCACGCCTCATCACGCCTCAACACGCCTCAACATGTCTCAACACGCCTCATCCTCAACACGCCTCATCACGCCTCAACACGCATCAACACGCCTCATCACGCCTCAACACGCCTCATCACGCCTCATCCTCAACACGCCTCATCCTCAACACGCCTCATCACGCCTCAACACGCCTCATCACGCCTCAACACGCCTCATCACGCCTCAACACGCCTCATCACGCCTCAACACGCCTCATCACGCCTCATCACGCCTCATCCTCAACACGCCTCATCACGCCTCAACACGCCTCATCACGCCTCAACACGCCTCATCACGCCTCAACACGCCTCATCACGCCTCATCACGCCTCAACACGCCTCAACACGCCTCATCACGCCTCAACACGCCTCAACACGCCTCATCACGCCTCAACACGCCTCAACACGCCTCATCACGCCTCAACACGCCTCATCACGCCTCAACACGCCTCATCACGCCTCATCACGCCTCAACACGCCTCAACATGTCTCAACATGCCTCATCCTCAACACGCCTCATCACGCCTCATCACGCCTCAACACGCCTCATCACGCCTCATCCTCAACACGCCTCATCCTCAACACGCCTCATCACGCCTCAACACGCCTCATCACGCCTCAACACGCCTCATCACGCCTCATCACGCCTCAACACGCCTCAACACGCCTCAACACGCCTCAACACGCCTCATCACGCCTCAACACGCCTCATCACGCCTCATCACGCCTCATCCTCAACACGCCTCATCACGCCTCATCACGCCTCATCCTCAACACGCCTCATCACGCCTCATCCTCAACACGCCTCATCACGCCTCAACACGCCTCATCATGCCTCATCACGCCTCAACACGCCTCATCACGCCTCAACACGCCTCATCACGCCTCAACACACCTCAACACGCCTCATCACGCCTCATCCTCAACACGCCTCAACACGCCTCATCCTCAACACGCCTCAACACGCCTCATCCTCAACACGCCTCATCCTCAACACGTCTCATCACGCCTCAACACGCCTCATCCTCAACACGCCTCATCACGCCTCAACACGCCTCATCCTCAACACGCCTCATCCTCAACACGCCTCAACACGCCTCATCCTCAACACGCCTCATCACGCCTCAACACGCCTCATCCTCAACACGCCTCATCACGCCTCAACACGCCTCATCACGCCTCATCACGCCTCAACACGCCTCATCACGCCTCATCACGCCTCATCACGCCTATCACGCCTCAACATGCCTCATCACGCCTCATCACGCCTCATCACGCCTCATCACGCCTCATCACGCCTCATCACGCCTCATCACGCCTCAACACGCCTCATCACGCCTCATCACGCCTCATCACGCCTCATCACGCCTCAACACGCCTCATCACGCCTCAACACGCCTCATCACGCCTCAACACGCCTCACGCCTCAACACGCCTCATCACGCCTCAACACGCCTCATCACGCCTCAACACGCCTCATCACGCCTCAACACGCCTCATCACGCCTCAACACGCCTCATCACGCCTCAACACGCCTCATCACGCCTCAACACGCCTCATCACGCCTCAACACGCCTCATCACGCCTCATCACGCCTCATCACGTGAGCTACGAGCTATCTTAAACATGGTTATAATGGCTCATTTATTATTTGTTGGGCTACTTTTATGAATGCAAAACTTGTCATCAACGTCCTGGTGCTCCTCTGAGTTCAGGCTCTGGTCTCTATGTTGGTTTTCCGTACCCAACCCTACGCTCACTGGGTCCCACCAGACATCACGTCTAGCAGCTCTCTCCACACACCCAGACCATCAACACACACACACCTCTGAGTTCAATGTGAAGGAAGTCAGAGGTTCCCAAGTTCTCCAGAAAGACTCCGTGCGTGGACGAGGTCTTGAAGTAGAAGGAGATGTCGGTGCTGGTGTCTCCTCTGAAGGAAGGGAAGTGGAGGTAGGAGGCGGGGCTCGTGAAGGACGCTGCATTCCAGAAGTTCCCTTTAGATGACAACAGCAGGACATGGATACTGAACGATAATGTTCCTCTGATGATACAGAACATCTCTCCAGATGTGTGTGTGTGTGAGACTCACGGTCCCCCTGGCACCGGAGGGGCCCGATGGTGAGCTTGGCCTCAGAGCCGGCTCTGCTCGTATCCCCAACCACCACCTGGCTGACGGGCAGGTGGTCTTTATACACCAGCAGGCCGGCATCCTCCCTCCTGCACACACAGACACACACACACACACACACACACACACACACACACACACACACACACACACACACACACACACACACACACACACACACACACGCACACACACACGCACACACACACACACACACACACACACACACACGCACACACACACACACACACACTGCACACACACACACACACACACACACACACACACACACACGCACACACACATACACACACACAGACACACACACACACACACACACACACACACACACACACACACACATACACACACACACACACACACACACAGACACACACACACACAGACACACACACAGACACACACACACACAGACACACACACAGACACACACACACACACACACACACAGACACACACACACAAACAGACACACACACACAGACACACACACACACGCACACACAATCCAAATGATGTGGGCATGCAGCAGCAGGAGAGGGTCCAGTCGTAAACACTGCCCATGTGCTTCAGCTGCACCACTGTGTGTTATTACTGGTTACTGTGAATACATCCATGAACATGTATTTGCACATGTTATAGTTGTCAGAGAACAACTTGAACCTTGGTGCAGTGATGTGGTGGGTAAACCACTATGTCCCTTCATAGACCTCATGGACCTCATAGACCTCTCTGCCTGGACCTAGGAGCAGGCTTCAGAAGTTAAACCTGTCACAAGGGAGTGTGTCCTGGGAGGCCTGTAACTCTGCATGTGAATAGGGCTACATGTCGTGCACACGACATCATGATAACAACTCTAATAGTGGACATAAAGTGTGACTTCACCCAGCAGAGAACAGGAAGCCGCCGAGCTGGACTCACCAGGAGCGCAGGTCGGCGTCGCAGTGGCAGTGGTGTCTGGGGTCGGTGCAGTTGTGTTCGATACCGCAGGAACACTTCCTGACGCCCGGCCCCGAGCCCCCCCAGTAGGAATGCCTCTCGTTGGCTCTTCCGACCCACCAGGTGAACGGGACGCCATCTGGGGGTCAAAGCACGGCGTGTCAGAGCGCCGTGTGCAACGAGTCGCCGGACCGCACGGATCTGTTGCTAATGCTAACACAAAGAGCCTTCATCGATGAAGAGGAGCTGCAGATGAAGAGCTGAGGGGAACCTCACCAGGAGTGTTGAGCAGGCGAGACATCCGGCAGGCGTAGGCCACGTACTGGGAGCAGGAGTCAGCACCGCTGGTGACCCACAACACCTGGAGACACACACAGGAGACACACACAGGAGACACACACAGGAGACACACACAGGAGACACACACAGGAGACACAGCTCACACACAGGAGACACACACAGGAGACACACACAGGAGACACACACACAGGAGACACACACAGGAGACACACACAGGAGACACACACACAGGAGACACACACAGGAGACACACACAGGAGACACAGCTCACACACAGGAGACACACACAGGAGACACACACAGGAGACACACACAGGAGACACACACAGGAGACACACACAGGAGACACACACAGGAGACACAGCTCACACACAGGAGACACACACAGGAGACACACACAGGAGACACACACACAGGAGACACACACAGGAGACACACACACAGGAGACACACACACAGGAGACACACACACAGGAGACACACACAGGAGACACACACAGGAGACACACACAGGAGACACAGCTCACACACAGGAGACACACACAGGAGACACACACACAGGAGACACACAGGAGACACACACAGGAGACACAGGAGACACACAGGAGACACACACAGGAGACACACAGGAGACACACACAGGAGACACACAGGAGACACACAGGAGACACACACAGGAGACACAGGAGACACACACAGGAGACACACACAGGAGACACACACAGGAGACACACACAGGAGACACACAGGACTCACACACAGGAGACACACACAGGAGACACACACAGGAGACACACACAGGAGACACACACAGGAGACACACACACAGGAGACACACACACAGGAGACACACACACAGGAGACACACACAGGAGACACACACACAGGAGACACACACAGGAGACACACACAGGAGACACACACACAGGAGACACACACACAGGAGACACACACAGGAGACACAGCAGCTGTTTCCAGTCCAGAGGCCGATGTCCTGAGCCCAGAGAGCTTCTCCAGACACGAGGACATGCTGAGGTCGGATGTTCTCACACGCCGACCGCGACCTCTGAAGACCCCATGGAGCGTCACATGTTCATGGCAACGTGTGTTTGTACTCATGAACACAAATTATTAAATGTCACTGAAGGACAAATATAACGGGCCGGGCTGGGGCCTCCAATGGGCCTCCAACGGGCCTGGCTGGGGCCTCCAACGGGCCTCCAACGGGCCGGGCTGGGGCCTCCAACGGGCCTCCAACGGGCCTGGCTGGGGCCTCCAACGGGCCTCCAACGGGCCGGGCTGGGGCCTCCAATGGGCCGGGCTGGGGCCTCCAACGGGCCGGGCTGGGGCCTCCAACGGGCCGCCAACGGGTCTCCAATGGGCCGGGCTGGGGCCTCCAACGGGCCGCCAACGGGCCGGGCTGGGGCCTCCAACGGGCCAGGGCGGGCTGGGGCCTCAACGGGCCTCCAACGGCCTGGCTGGGGCCTCCAACGGCCTCAACGGGCCTCCAACGGCCGGGCTGGGGCCTCCAACGGCAGGCTGGGGCCTCCAACGGGCCGCCAACGGGCCGGGCTGGGGCCTCCAACGGGCCGCCAACGGGTCTCCAATGGGCCGGGCTGGGGCCTCCAACGGGCCGCCAACGGGCCGGGCTGGGGCCTCCAACGGGCCGCCAACGGGCCGGGCTGGGGCCTCCAACGGGCCTCCAACGGGCCTCCAACGGGCCGCCAACGGGCCGGGCTGGGGCCTCCAACGGGCCTCCAATGGGCCGGGGGGGGGGGGGGGGGGGGTGTATATGACCAGGTGTGACCAAGAGTTTGAAAAGGTCTGCATGAAAGGTCCCAACAGAGCTTCAACACACTGGTTTGAGGCTGAGGTGATGAGGGCCTCTTAGAGACAGGCCTGATTCTGATGTCAAATCTAAATAAAGGTGCACATAATTTAGTTTGCATCATTAAGTTCTTAAGTTTGCCAAAGGGAAATGAACGCATCAAATCCAACATGGCTGACTGCCTGATGGAGATGATCTTTCCCATAGCTTCAGTTTTCAGGCCTCGCCTCCTCAGCTTCCTGCTCGGCGGCTGAAGGCTGAGAGCTGAGCAGTGTTGGCGGTAGGATGACGCATAAGGAGGACCCTCACATGTGAGAGAAACCAAGGGCAGCAGAGGTCAGAGGAGTGACCTGGTGGAGACGTTCACACGACGGACTTATTGCTGACCTTTCTGTTTGGCCTCTTTCGCCCGAGCTGTTGTGACTTGTATCTGTTATATTGTTGTTTATTCAATAATTGACATTAAACCCCGGCATATTTGATCATGTCGGATGATCAGTGCAACACGCTCATCCTTTGTGTTTCGATGTATGCCGTCACTATCAGTACCAGTAGAACCAGAGGGGTCCACCCTGACGGCAGTAGAGGTGCAGCGGGGGGGTCCAGAGCGGCGCTGTTTACCTGCTCGTCAGTCACGTTGTAGGTGATCTGGAGGACCGCCTTGCCTTCCTGCTCCGCACTGGTCACCGATGTCTGAGGAGACAGGTTGTTCTTCAGCGTGGTCCAGACCGTCTCCTCTGAAAACAAGAACCCGGGGATCAGTCTGATACACGGGAGGACGAGTAGGACGGGCATGAGGCCGCAGCTGAAGGTGATTCCTCTTTTCCTTTGGCCAGGAGGCGGTGCTCGTCGAGACACAATGTCTGGAAGGCTTCAACTCCCAGAATGCACCACCAGCAGGTCAGTGCAGGCAGTTAGTTGATTTAAGTGCGAGCTACCAGGACGTTCAGGAGCACATACGTGTTCCTGATCAACAGCCAGAGGAAGACATGTGAGTCTGGAACGAGCAGTGACTAACGTACGACTCAGAGTGGCTCGGGACATGAGTTGAACCCACAGTGACCTCTCACCTGTCATGTCACAGTTGACCCTGAAGGGGGCGACAGAGCCACTGCCGTCCGGGTCGATCCAGTAGCTCCCTGAACTCTTCCCCTGGTGCTTATACTCCTCACAGGACTGCTGATACATCGCTACAGGACACACACACACACAGCTGAGCACACACAAAGCAGTGTGTGTGTGTGTGTGTGCTTACATGTGTGGCAGGTGGCTCCGGTGTATCCAGTGCCGCTACAGTTGCAGCTGAATGTGTCCCATGTCTGAGAGCAGCGGCCCCCGTGCTCACAGTGGTTAGGAACACACCTGGCGAGCAGGTAGACGGTGGAATCAAAGTCACGTGACCGCAGACCGAGCGCTCTCTTGATGGATACACATGTTCTGCTTCTCGTACCTGTCGATGATGGCACACATGTCCAGGCTGATGTTCTCAAAGGTTCCGATGAGGCTCTGCTCCAAGGCCCGGAGGTCCGCCAGGTGGTCGTCTATGTGGATCATCTGCATGCAGCCCTGGAACGAGCGCTGGAGGGATCTGGTGTTGGTGTGCAGGAGATTACCTGGAGACGAGCCAGAGAGCAGAGGTCAAGCAAAGGTCACCCTCACCACCTGTCATGGACAACACATGGACACGGACACATGGACACGGATACACGGACACGGATACACGGACACGGACACACGGACAACCAATATTAATACTGAAAAATACTAATAAATATTTTTCCTCCAGACGATATTAACTCAATGTTTTGAGAAGAACCAAGATGCACACACACACACTCACACAGACACATGCCTACAGACACACACACTCACACAGACACACACACACACACTCACACACACATGCCGACACAGACTCACACACACTCGATATAATTAGATTATTTTTCTTTCTTTATTCTTTTGTTGTCTCTCGTTTGTAATTTTGTAAAATGTTAAATATTATCTCGGCGGAGGTTTCAAATAAGCCCCGTTGTCTTTTTATCTCTTCCTGCACTGAGATATTAATTTATCTCTGTTGAGATTGTTATTTTGTTTTATTGTTAGGATTGTGCGAAATAAATGAATAAAGATCAAATGCAGCTGTGATGGATGTTTCTTCAGGTGGTTTATTCTCGCGGCCCCAGGACCCAGTGGACAGTCGCCTGATCAATACGACGTGTCCTCGCGGTGACGTCTTTGGAAGGTTAGCGCTCTTCTTAAAGCATCACCTCCAAAGTAGTAGGTCCCTCCCGTCTGGATCTGGATGGGGATGGCGGTCCTGACCGTGGAGGCCTCGTCTCCATCCACCGTCAGCATGGCGTAGTTCTCCAGGGCGTTCAGGTGGACGCTGTGCCACTGGCCGTCATTCAGCCCCGAGCCTGCGGGGACAACACCGGTCTGACCAGGAGGGCGGCGCCGCAGAGGGGAGCGGGCGGAAGGAGCTCCCAGCTCACCTGAGGAGATGTCGATGCGCGTGTTCTTCTTCTGCGTCACGTTCATGTAGACCGTGACCTTGCCCTCCGTCAGCCCCACCTCCACCCAGCCGTCCAGCAGCGCCGTGAACACCAGCAGCCCGGTGGGGTTCCACGTCCTGAAGGACAGGCTGACCGACAGCACGTCACTGGCACTCTGACCCGGCAGCCGCAGGAAGGACGACGAGTTGAAGAACACGGAGAACGAGTCGGACTCGGCACACGAGAACGTCAGGTTACGCTACGGAGGGAGAGGGGAGAGAGAAGAGAGAGAGGGGAGAGAGGGGAGAGGGAAGAGAGAGAGGGGAGAGAGGGGAGAGGGAAGAGAGAGAGGGGAGAGAGAAGAGAGGGAAGAGAGAGAGGGGAGAGAGAAGAGAGGGAAGAGAGAGAGGGAGAGAGAAGAGAGGGAAGAGAGAGAGGGGAGAGAGAAGAGAGAGAGGGGAGAGAGGGGAGAGGGAAGAGATAGAGGGGAGAGAGAAGAGAGGGAGAGAGAGAGAGGGAAGAGAAGAGAGAAGAGAGAGAGAGAGAGAGAGATGGAGAGAGAGAGAGAAGAGAGGAAGAGAGAGAGAGAGAGAGAGAGGAAGAGAGAGGGGAGAGGAAGAGAGGAAGAGAGGAAGAGAGGGAGAGAGAGGGAAGAGAGAGAGAAGAGAGGAAGAGAGAGGGAGAGAAGAGAGGGAAGAGAGAGAGAGGGGAGAGAGAGAGGGAGAGAGAAGAGAGAGAAGAGAGGGGAGAGGAAGAGAGGAAGAGAGAGAGAGAGAGAGAGAGGGAGAGAGAAGAGAAGAGAGAGAGAGAGAAGAGAAGAGAGAGAGAGGAGAGAGAGAGAGAAGAGAGGGAAGAGAGGGAGAGAGAGAGGAAGAGAGGAAGAGAGAGGGAGAGAGAGAGGGAGAGGGAGGAGAGAGAGAGGAAGAGAGAGAGAGGGAAGAGGGGAGAGAGAGAAGAGAGGGAGAAAGAGAGGGAGAAAGAGAGGGGAGAGAGAGAGAGGGGAGAGAGAAGAGAGGGAAGAGAGAGAGAGAGGGAGAGAAGAGAGAGGAGAGAGAGAGAGAAGAGGGAGAAAGAGAGAGAAGAGGGAGAGAGAGGGAGAGAGGGAGAGAGAGAGAGAGGAAGACGGAGGAAGAGAGAGGAGAGAGAGAGAAGAGAGAGAGGAGAGAGAGAGAGGAGAGAGAAGAGAGAGAGAGAAGAGAGAGAGAAAGGGAGAGGAAGAGAGGGAGAGAGAAGAGAGGAAGAGAGAGGAGGGAGAGAGAGAAGAGAGAGAGAAGAGAGAGAAGAGAGAGAGAAGAGAGGAGAGAGAGAAGAGAGAGAAGAGAAAGAGAGGAGAGAGAAGAGAGAGGGAGAGAGAGGAGAGAGAGAAGAGAGAGAAGAGAGAGAGGGAGAGAGAAGAGAGAGAGGGGAGAGAGAAGAGAGGGGAGAGAGAAGAGAGAGAAGAGAGAGAGGGGAGAGAGAAGAGAGGGAAGAGAGAGAGGGGAGAGAGAAGAGAGGGAAGAGAGGAGAGAGAAGAGAGAGAAGAGAGAGAGGGGAGAGAGAAGAGAGGGAAGAGAGAAGAGAGAGAGAGGGAGAGAGAAGAGAGGAAGAGAGAAGAGAGGGAGAGAAGAGAGGGAAGAGAGAGGAAGAGAAGAGAGAGAAGAGATAGAGGGGAGAGAGGGGAGAGAGGGGAGAGAGAAGAGAGGGAAGAGAGAGAGGGGAGAGAGAAGAGAGAGAAGAGATAGAGGGGAGAGAGAAGAGAGGGAAGAGATAGAGGGAAAGAGAGAAGAAAGAGGGGAGAGAGAAGAGATAGAGGGAAAGAGAGAAGAGATAGAGGGAAGAGAGAAGAGAGGGAAGAGATAGAGGGAAGGAGAGAAGAGATAGAGGGAGAGAGAGAATCATGTTGACCCGAGCACCATCTCTCCATGAGTGGTCCATAGTGCTGGTCCAACACCACGAGGCCTCAGCCAGAGGCAGTTGTCTTACGAAGCTGGAGGTGTCCACCTTCTTCCTGCGGACCAGGCTCGTGATGTTGTCTCCGTTGTAGCTCATTCCCTCCATGCAGCCCACAAAGTTCCCTCTCCCTCCTGAGCTTGGCTTGGCTGATTCAGGCAGCCCTCCAAAATTGATCTGATGACACAGCAGAGCAGAAGACATGGACTGAATGTCACTGATCCGCCTGTCCTGAAATGTTCATCGTACGACTCTGACCAACACCAGGAACTCTAATCGGATCAATTCAGAAAGAGGACCTTTGCAAGAAAATATATCACTGGTGAGAAAAATAGCCAGGTGGTGTTGAAACTCAGCCAGCCCCAAGACATGTCAATACTGTAGTCTCATCATGTTGGTTTTGGAACAATGGAGGACTTGGTATTGGATTGGTCTGGCAGCTGTTCAGAAGTATGTTTTCATCATGACTTTAGAAAGAATACAGGTTCAAGGCACGCTCACATTGACCTGGAGCCTTCTGCCTGGGGTTATCAACTACATTCAATGCAGTTTATTTCGTATGGCCCACAATCACAAATTACAAATGTGACTAAGAGGGCTTTACGATCTGTAAATACGGCATTCTCTGTCCCGGGACCACACATCGGATCAGGAGCAACCCTCCAAAAGACCTCCGAGAGAGCAACAGAGGAGGATCCCTCTCCCCGGAGGGACAGAAGCATTACCTCCTTATTGCATCAGACAGAGGACTCCTCTCTGTACTGGTCTTGTTAGACCTTAGAAGCCTCGATAACCACCAACGTTAATCACGGAGTTCCACAAGGTTCTGGTCTTGGACCACTTTTATTTACCTTATACATGCTTCCTTTGGGCAATATTATCAGGAAACACTCCATAAACTTGCATTGTTATGCAGATGATACTCAACTATATCCATCAATCAAACCAGAGGAGAGCAACCAACTCAGTGGACTCCAAGATGTCCTAAAGACATAAAACATGATGACCTGCAACTTCTTGATGTTAAACTGACAAAACTGAAGTAATTTGACTGTGAACAGCTCAGAGGTCAATGATCTGGTGAAGTGGTTTCTGTAGACCGCATTGCCCTGGCACCAACACACTGGAGAGAACCTCTGTTCTCCTGGATCAGGACTTGACCTTTAACCCCACGTGAAGAACATCTCAAGGACTCAATGTTTCATCTACTAACATTTAAATCATCATCTGGTCTCAAATAGATGCAGAAAAACTGGTTCACACGTTTGTTACTCCTTATGATCAGGCTGCTCTATAAGTCTCTTAGGTCAACTCCTTATTATCAGGCTGCTCTATAAGTCTCTTAGGTCAACTCTTTATTATCAGGCTGCTCTATAAGTCTCTTAGGTCAACTCCTTATGATCAGGCTGCTCTAGAAGTCTCTTAAGTCAACTCCTTATTATCAGGCTGCTCTATAAGTCTCTCAGGTCAACTCCTTATTATCAGGCTGCTCTATAACTCTCTTAAGTCAACTCCTTATTATTAGGCTGCTCTATAAGTCTCTTAAGTCAACTCCTTATTATCAGGCTGCTCTATAAGTCTCTTAAGTCAACTCCTTATTATCAGGCTGCTCGATACGTCTCTTAAGTCAACTCCTTATTATCAGGCTGCTCTATAAGTCTCTTAGGTCAACTCCTTATTATCAGGCTGCTCTATAAGTCTCTTAAGTCAACTCCTTATTATCAGGCTGCTCTATACGTCTCTTAGGTCAACTCCTTATTATCAGGCTGCTCTATAAGTCTCTTAGGTCAACTCCTTATTATCAGGCTGCTCTATAAGTCTCTTAAGTCAACTCCTTATTATCAGGCTGCTCTATAAGTCTCTTAAGTCAACTCCTTATTATCAGGCTGCTCTATACATCTCTTAAAGGGTACCTGTTGAGATCGCGAATATGTAGCCAGATCAAAAGATAATGTGTTTCTAAAGGTTATTCATGCACTGACGGTCCAGTATTCAATAACAATACGTAGTTTAGGCTGTTCAAAGTCCCTCAACTCTGACAAGCTTCATTGCACTGGTGCTTGAATATGGCGCCGGTGGTGTGACGTCACATCGTTGATAGATCGACAGCCAACCACAGCGGATGTGTTCAGAAACCAATGTAAACAACGTCGAGCGCTCGCAAACAAATGCTGAGAACTTGATAATAATAAAGAAAACGGGCGAAATATGGACGATGAAAGATTGTCAGATTCAGCAACTGGATACTTGTATGAACCATTAAAAGCAGACTATCCCCATTTTGTTAATTGTGACAGCGATAGCGATGATTCTGATGAAGTTGATGCCGAAGGACCGCCGGTACAGATGCTTCACTGTGCGGACCGTGCACGCAAGTCGGCGGACGTTCTGTGCAGTTGTGGGAAATGCAGGGCTCTCAAGTCTCACGCAATGAGCGTGAGACTCACGTATTTCGGTCTTATCTCACGCACTCCCGCCACGCATCGAATTCCTCACGCTGAAAAAACCTCTCGGCTATTTAATGTAGTACCATGTTACCCCACTAGAGAGCTTGTAGTACCATGTTACCCCACTAGAGAGCTTGTAGTACCATGTTACCCCACAAGAGAGCTTGTAGTACCATATTGCCCCACTAGAGAGCTTGTAGTACCATATTACCCCACTAGAGAGCTTGTAGTACCATATTACCCCACTAGAGAGCTTGTAGTACCATGTTACCCCACTAGAGAGCTTGTAGTACCATGTTACCCCACTAGAGAGCTTGTAGTACCATATTGCCCCACTAGAGCTTATAGTACCATATTGCCCCACTAGAGAGCTTGTAGTACCATGTTACCCCACTAGAGAGCTTGTAGTACCATATTACCCCACTAGAGAGCTTGTAGTACCATGTTGCCCCACTAGAGAGCTTGTAGTACCATGTTACCCCACTAGAGAGCTTGTAGTACCATGTTGCCCCACTAGAGAGCTTGTAGTACCATGTTGCCCCACTAGAGAGCTTGTAGTACCATGTTACCCCACTAGAGAGCTTGTAGTGCCATGTTACCCCACTAGAGAGCTTGTAGTACCATGTTACCCCACTAGAGAGCTTGTCGTACCATGTTACCCCACTAGAGAGCTTGTAGTACCATGTTACCCCACTAGAGAGCTTGTAGTACCATGTTGCCCCACTAGAGAGCTTGTAGTACCATATTACCCCACTAGAGAGCTTGTAGTACCATGTTACCCCACTAGAGAGCTTGTAGTACCATGTTACCCCACTAGAGAGCTTGTAGTACCATGTTCGCCCACTAGAGAGCTTGTAGTACCATGTTACCCCACTAGAGAGCTTGTAGTACCATGTTACCCCACTAGAGAGCTTGTTGTACCATGTTACCCCACTAGAGAGCTTGTAGTACCATGTTACCCACTAGAGAGCTTGTAGTACCATGTTACCCCACTAGAGAGCTTGTAGTACCATGTTACCCCACTAGAGAGCTTGTAGTACCATGTTGCCCCACTAGAGAGCTTGTGGTACCATGTTGCCCCACTAGAGAGCTTGTAGTACCATGTTACCCCACTAGAGAGCTTGTAGTACCATGTTACTCCACTAGAGAGCTTGTAGTACCATGTTACCCCACTAGAGAGCTTGTAGTACCATGTTGCCCCACTAGAGAGCTTGTAGTACCATGTTACCCCACTAGAGAGCTTGTAGTACCATGTTACCCCACTAGAGAGCTTGTAGTACCATGTTACCCCACTAGAGAGCTTGTGGTACCATGTTACCCCACTAGAGAGCTTGTAGTACCATGTTGCCCCACTAGAGAGCTTGTAGTACCATGTTACCCCACTAGAGAGCTTGTAGTACCATATTACCCCACTAGAGAGCTTGTAGTACCATGTTGCCCACTAGAGAGCTTGTAGTACCATGTTACCCCACTAGAGAGCTTGTAGTACCATGTTACCCCACTAGAGAGCTTGTAGTACCATGTTACCCCACTAGAGAGCTTGTAGTACCATGTTACCCCACTCGAGAGCTTGTAGTACCATATTACCCCACTAGAGAGCTTGTAGTACCATGTTACCCCACTAGAGAGCTTGTAGTACCATGTTACCCCACTAGAGAGCTTGTAGTACCATGTTACCCCACTAGAGAGCTTGTAGTACCATATTACCCCACTAGAGAGCTTGTAGTACCATGTTACCCCACTAGAGAGCTGCCTCACTAAATGCGGGCTACTTGTAGTTCCGAGAGTCTTAAAAAGTAGAATGGAGCCAGAGCCTTCAGGTATCAAGCTCCTCCTCTTTTATGGAACCAGCTCCACCTTCAGTCCTGGAGGAGACTCCGCCCCCTCATGTAGACTGAGGACTCTCCTCTTGATGGTCAGATAGACCTGAACCAGGTTCACCTGGTCCAGACCTAGAGACGCTGCTAGAGGCTGAGAGGCTGAGGGGGACGCTTAGGATACACTGAGCTCCTCTCTCCTCTCCTTATGGACGCTTAGGATACACTGAGCTCCTCTCTCCTCTCTCCTTATGGACGCTTAGGATACACTGAGCTCCTCTCTCCTCTCTCCTTATGGACGCTTAGGATACACTGAGCTCCTCTCTCCTCTCTCCTTATGGACGCTTAGGATACACTGAGCTCCTCTCCTCTCTCCTTATGGACGCTTAGGATACACTGAGCTCCTCTCTCCTCTCTCCTTATGGACGTTTAGGATACACTGAGCTCCTCTCTCCTCTCCTTATGGACGCTTAGGATACACTGAGCTCCTCTCTCCTCTCTCCTTATGGACGCTTAGGATACACTGAGCTCCTCTCTCCTCTCTCCTTATGGACGCTTAGGATACACTGAGCTCCTCTCTCCTCTCTCCTTATGGACGCTTAGGATACACTGAGCACCTCTCTCCTCTCTCCTTATGGACACTTAGGATACACTGAGCTCCTCTCCTCTCATCTCTCCTTATGGATGTTTAGGATACACTGAGCTCTCTCCTCCTTATGGACATCTAGCATACACTGAGCTCCTCTCCTCTCCTCTCTCCTTATGGACGCTTAGGATACACTGAGCCCTCTCCTCTCCTCTCCTTATGGACGCTTAGGATACACTGAGCTCCTCTCCTCTCCTCTCTCCTTATGGACGCTAGGATACACTGAGCCCTCTCTCTCCTCTCTCCTTATGGACGCTTAGGATACACTGAGCTCCCCTCTCCTCTCTCCTTATGGACGTCTAGGATACACTGAGCACCTCTCCTCCTCTCTCCTTATGGACGCTAGGATACACTGAGCTCCTCTCTCCTCTCTCCTTATGGACGCTTAGGATACACTGAGCTCCTCTCTCCTCTTCTCTCCTTATGGACGCTTAGGATACACTGAGCTCCTCTCTCCTCTCTCCTTATGGACGCTTAGGATACACTGAGCTCCTCTCCTCTCTCCTTATGGACGCTTAGGATACACTGAGCTCCTCTCCTCTCTCCTTATGGACATCTAGGATACACTGAGCTCCTCTCTCCTCTCTCCTTATGGATGCTTAGGATACACTGAGCTCTCCTCTCCTCTCTCCTTATGGACGCTTAGGATACACTGAGCTCCTCTCCTCTCCTTATGGACGCTTAGGATACACTGAGCTCCTCTCTCCTCTCTCCTTATGGACGCTTAGGATACACTGAGCTCCTCTCTCCTCTCTCCTTATGGACGCTTAGGATACACTGAGCTCCTCTCTCCTCTCTCCTTATGGACGCTTAGGATACACTGAGCTCCTCTCCTCTCTCCTTATGGACGTTTAGGATACACTGAGCTCCTCTCTCCTCTCCTCTCTCCTTAAGGACGCTTAGGATACACTGAGCTCCTCTCTCCTCTCTCCTTATGGACGCTTAGGATACACTGAGCTCCTCTCTCCTCTCTCCTTATGGACGCTTAGGATACACTGAGCTCCTCTCCTCTCTCCTTATGGACGCTTAGGATACACTGAGCTCCTCTCTCCTCTCCTCTCTCCTTATGGATGAATGTCATCTCTCCATCACACATTACTAACTCTGCTTCCTCCCTAGTCTTTGTGACTCCACGTCTCATTGGGTCCATTGGACCTGCTGGGTCTGATGCCATGGTCCTGCTGATGCCCCGCCCACTCCTCCTCTCTGCCTCTAATGTGTGATATTGGGCTTTATAAAATGAACTGAACAGCGTTGCAGAGTTACAACAGAGTAAATTAGTATGACAAATTATCAATAATGAGTAGAAGGCATTGACTACGATCCCAATAACCACGATCCATGTAAACAGAAGGAGGGAGGGAGGAGGGGCAACAGCAGGGCTACATTATGGGTATTGAGGACATAGCACGAGCAATGTACCCATCAACACACAATCAGACTGTCTTCAATATCTTCTTCTCACACACATTAAAGCAACAGTGGCAGTATTTGGTGCAGCTGTATTTTCAGTGTTATTTAAGACCATTATCAAAAGACAATCCAATAATTCCGTGGCTAACATGACCCCATAACTGCACTGAACTCTACTCTATGGTATAAAAGAGTCCATCCACACAACGTTGGAGCTGTGTCTCTATTGGTGGTCCCCCGTCCAAAAAGAAGAGCTTTTCTCACACGACTGAAAAGTTTCAGGTGGAAAAACTCCTGGTAGTGAAAGCCATGACTTGACAAACAGAATGCATCGTCCTACTGCTCAGAGGATCCTCAATGCCTGACAGCTTGACCTAAAAAGAAGTCTTTACCTCATAGTCCAGGTCCAGGTGGTCAAACTCTCCATTGGTCCTGAACTGCTGACTGTGATGGTCCAGAGTGAAGTTCACGTTCCTTCGGTACCGCTCTATGACGACAGAGTGCCAGTGGTCATCATCCAGTAAGCTCCCGCTGGTCACATAGGTGTGACCCTGAATGGAGCCGTACTGGTTACTGCCTGCAGAGAAGAGAGCAAACCACATGGAAACAGGCAGGTTGTAAATGTTGCTCATGTCACTCCTGACCGCAGGAGATCAGAGTCCTTATAACTTCAATAGAATAGGCTTTCTATAAAAATAACACTTTTGGTGGAACCACATAGACTTCATAGAAAGCTACCTAAGTTGAGGCTGAGCTGCAGTGTTGCCCTGCGGAGCTCCAAGGAGATGTAGTCTCCCTGCTGGCCCTCTCCATGGAGCAAGACCCCATCTCCAGCTGTGGTTCTAAACTTAAGAGAGATGACATCCTTCACCATCTTTATCTTCTTACTCCTGAAGCGGTAGGAGATGACACTGTGGCCGTCGAAACTGATCACATCTGCCCCTGGAAGACAAAAAGAAAAGGCTATTAAAGAAGTTGTACGGTGTAAGGAGAGTAGGCCTAAACCAACCATACACTCTGAGGAGCGAGTTGGGCTTCAGTATCTTGTTCTGTCAGCAAATCAGGAGAGTAGAGGTTAGACGTATTTCGAAAAAAGTCCTCCATTTAATGAAAATCTCTGGTGTAAATAGACTTATTACATTTAAAGACTCAGACCAAGGGGTCTAGACCTGGTCTTATTCCACCAAGATGTGGTCCTATTCAACAGTCCCTGGATGACGATGACAGTTGGGTCTGGCCCACCACCAACATCTCTTTGGCGTGGCTTCTCAGTTGTGATCATAACTGTGTGTGTGTGTGTGTGTGTGGGTGCCTAGCTACCACTGCATCCCCTCCTGCTTCCATGCATATGCCCAGTCGAATTTCCTTGACCCGTCATCTCAGAATAACATTGTGGAGCGTAGCATTGGCCAGATAAATAATCGGATTCAGAAAGTTGCGACCGCAGCGTTCTGTGCGACATGTCTCGCCACCATTTGAGGTTGGCCGTCAGTCTGCTCGCCCTCGCTCTGCACCGGGGAATGCAGAGGGCCTCTGAAGATGGCCGACAGCTGTCCCGATTTGGACGACATGGACAAAAGCTTCATATTGCGTGAGCTAACGCAAGTAGCTTGCTACTTCGAAATAACAAGAAATAGCACATTTATAAAAAGGAACATTAAACTGTGGCCTGAATACAATAAATGTTGTTGAGTGGCATGTTATACTCTTTTACTGTATGATGTAGAGTTATAGCTTTACTGGCAGTCTATATATTGAGAGAATACGAGAGTTGAAGATGACATTATGATGATGTTATATATTGCCATTGGACCAACACCAAGTCAACATCGTATTCTCTGTGTTTGATTGGCTCACAACCAAAGCAAGAGTGTCTTTCCTTGGAGGGTAATTTCATGTATTTGGGCCGAGCCCAAGCAGTTCTTGTGATCAACGACACGCGTGACTGCTGTCTCATTAAGTGTGTGATCTGAACTGAAGGGTATCAGGTGGCGAGGTCTGAAATGTGAAGTCACTGCAGATGTGTTGTTAGAAGTGGGACAAATAAATGCGAATTTTTCTGGGATTAGCAAGAGGATCCGTAGACCAGGCCGGGAAAGAGCGAATGCGGAATGTTAGTAATAAAACAGATCAAAGGGGACCCCAGTTCCATTAGACTACAACAACAGGAAAGCAACAAGGCATCCATCAGGCCGGCCGACGGGGAGAGTGGCTGTAAGATCAAATGAAAGCATCGAGGCCATCGCTGGGACGATAAGCAGAGGGCCAGGTGTGACAGAACACGGGTCCTGAGTGGTCATCTTTGGCGTTTACAACCGGTGACCCTCTGACTGAACTCACTCAGGGGCCCCACTCGACACCAGATGTAAACATTGCACCTCTTGTGATATTCAAATGAAGACCTGTTTGATTGTGTGTTCGGAGCCCATATCCGCACCATATGGGCCCAAGAGGATGTTACTGCAGAGTGAATAAACACAAACCTGGATTCATGTGTGTTAACCTGCCTGTAGATCAATGGTCTTTGATATGATAATGTAACCTATGTCTCCCATCTGTTCTGTATACTGACCCCCGGTTAGAGTGTGTTCTGTGTCACTGCCCACGGGAAGTCTCACCAGGTCTGGAAGGGGCTGTAAAGAGTGGACTTTCCCGCCTACGAGCCGGAGAGATAAGAGGAGACACCCGGAGACAGGTCACCGAGGTGACCGAGCTCATCTAAACCAGCTAAGACAACGGTCCCCCTCTTTGATGTGGGACAGAGAGTCTCTCCAGAACCTCTCAGGAAGAGAGGGGGGGGGGGATGAACCCCCCCATCAGCACCCCAAAGAGGGACGGATATCCGGTAAAAGTGGGAGGAGCCGAGGGTATAAAGGTGACGAACAGAGGAAACAGGGGGTGGAGGAAAAGAGAGTTTTTGAGTTTTTGTGATTTTTGCGTCAGGCTCCCGGGAGGGAACTCACTTATAATTGTACTTTGTTTATTTATTTCTTCTTTTTTTGAATAAAATACTTGGCTGCCTTGCAGTCTTAAACTTTACATTCGGTTTGTGGACCTACTTTTTTGTGAGACCTATTTCTTCACCTGTCGACCCACCCGAGGAGACCAAAGGCGGAGACCCGAGAGCGGACCCCCGCCGCCCCCGAGGTGAGTCTGAGCGACATCTGCACGGCTACACCCACTGATCTCAGTTACTCAGGGCACATACTGATTCCTCACACACTGGTAACTGACATTTTGTACTAAAGAGAGATATCGCTGCAGCCGGTAGACCTCCGTCTCTCCGCCGAGCCGTGGTTGGTTCTGGGACCAAGAGAGGGACTCGTAACACTCGAGTCCTCGTCGCGGAGGTTGTCCTAAAAATAGAATATTACTAAGTGTCCCGCCAGCCGCTCTACGAGCCTTGTACCCTCGAGCGTGTTGGGGTGAGACCCGATAATTGAAGAAACAGCGTTTCTCTCCGCGGAGATCGATCTGCCATCATCTCGGGATGTCGCGCGCCGAGCCGAGCAGCGACCACTGTCGAGGTGCACGCGCGTCGCTCATCAGGCCCGAACGGTCGCAGAATCATATAGAGGGAGTTACTGATCTCCGCCTCCTTCCCCCTTAACTCGGTCTTCGCCCTCGCTCGAGTTTCCCTCTCCCCCTCGAAGCGCAAGGCGAGGATACCGTGACCGGGGCGATCGTCAGAAGAGAGGACGGGCATCGTGACCCGTGGACCCGCGTCCTCTCCAGTGCGACAGGTTAGCAGCGCGCGGTGACGCGCTGCGCCTGGGCGTCGCCGACGTGCTTGTAAGACAGTTTGCTACACGTCTGTCCTTAGAGCACGCTTATTTCCCTCAATAAAGTACCCGGTGTGAGCCGACTCGCACCTCAAACCTTTCCCCCTCCTCTCCATCTCTCCTCTCCCGTCTCGTTCCCCCCTCCCCGCTCCTCTCCTCCCCCGTTTCCCCTACACGAGAATAAGCGGCGTGACTTTTCTTTCCGTCTCCCACCCGAGGCGACCGAATCGGTTTACGCACGCGTCTCTCTTAACAGTGTCTTCAACTTGAATACTTTCTAATGGCCAGACTTTTCTGATTGTATAGAAGTCTATGAGTAAATGACTGTACTTGTTTCTCAGTAAACATTTGTAATCAATAATCTAAGTTTCAAGTCTTCTTCAGGAAAGCATCATGTCAGCGTCAAACAGACCCATAAAGCCGGTATGCTTTAGGGCTGTGTTGGGGTAGATCGATGTTACAGTGTTTTATGGCCCTGTTTGTTCTTCAACTTTCACCCTTTCAAAGTCTGTTTTCAATTTTGCTCTCAAAATGTGTCATTCAGAGTTTGTCTGTGTTCCTGTATGGGGCACCAGTCATAGCCCCTCCCCCGTCGGTGCCCTCTCTCACTTACAGTAGGAGCAGCCATACAGCTCCAGACGCACGCCGATGCGTCCCTTCCTGCTCCAGTCCACGGGGATGAAGCGGATGTAGTGAGCCAGGATGGCGTGCTGCAGCTTGTGGCGAACGACCTCTTCACTGTTCCCGTTCCCCTCAAACGTCTGAAACACACAGAAACACACAGGCTGCAACGCTGGCAGACAAGTCGACACGTGGCTATTTAAAAAGACTATTTGGGAATTGTTGTTTTCTTCATTTTCTATCTTTAGACTGGATAGTCTGGAAAGTGTCTGCACTTCAATGTCCATTCGTCCCGTAGGTCACCGTCAAGGTGAGAGCCCAACTGAATGTGCCTTGAACTGTCAGAACATCTCCACTGCTGCTTTCTATCGTTGACGTTGGAGTCCTGACGGATAATCAGAGATCATGTCTGGAGGGAGATTACTTTGGGTTTTTAAACCGCCAACTCAAATCAACTTTGAAGAAACACACAGTTAAATTGTATTTTTATTGAAGTATTAAGATCCCCCCCCCCCCCCCCGCGGAGCCGCCTGTCCCCTGAACCTACCTACCCTTGCCCTTCACAGACAGGACGGACTCATGTAGAGACGCCCTGCAGTGACCATGCTGGAAGCTGGACTGTGTGTGTCACTTTCACCACTTTAAAGACGTTTGTTGAAACCCTTTGCCACAGTGTCAGTGCAGAGAGTTTACACTCTATGAGACACCACAATGAGTGCTGGTGAGATGTATGTCCAACTTGGTCCAATTACATTCATGTGTATACCCCAAAATCACAAATGACACATTTTCCTCAGAGGGCTTTGAATGTAATGGATAAGCTCAATAACTCAGGATGGAGCTCATGTTGCAGTGTCTCAGCTGCAGTGGTCTGTGGGATATTTAAAACCTTTTCTCTGTTGCTAACTCAGTAAAGAACACTCAGGTCCAGGCAACCCAAAGCGTGATCAGCACCGCCTACTTCCATTTGCCCGTTCCTCCACCCAAACCTCCATCGCCTGCACATTGTTTTAAATATTGCAAAAACATTATTGTATCGTAAATGTCCCCGCTGCAGGAAAAAGAGAGGAATATCTTATGTTATCCTATTTTATACATTGATCAGAAGAATAAAATGAATTAAAAACTACATCAATTTAACTAAATTACCTGGAAAACTAGCTGAGAAGAATTTACAAGGTTATGCTAATTGGAATATTCCCTCTTAACTTGAATGTCTCAGCTACCGAGACAAATATGGATGAAAGGGGATCAAACATGGAGTGGGAACCACCAGACATCACCACTGTGACGGTATCATCATTACTTTGATAAACCTCTTGAAAAACAGAAGTGCCGAGTTTAAAACACTTTACAGTCAGGCGTTAGCGTTAGCTAGCTACAGCTACTGCTAGCTCACCTACCTGCTAGCTAGCGACTGCGTGGCTACTTTGAGCTGCAACATTTCCGTCGTTGCCGTTGACATTGTCACCATCACTGTGGCAATATCTGAATGATGTTCTTGGTGGCCACCTGATGAATCAGGCTGCACTGGCTCAGCATCACAACCACTTATTTGTGCACATTTTTTAATGCAAATTGCATGAAATGGTTTCAAAGCGTGACATCGTTTGATGAGATGTCCAAACAACACACACACACAACGCTTCCCTACCCAGATGTTTCCGTCCTGTAGATAAGGCCTCCAGTTCTTCTGTGTGTCGCTGTAAAGCAGCCGATACTTGCTCGTCCAATCAGAGCTGCCGTAGCGACCCTGTGTCGCTATGGCGACCACCTGCTTCCGAGAACCCAGGTCCACCTGTAGCCACTGGTAGCGGTCTGCATCCAAGGGGGACCAGCCTCCAGCCCCTAGTGGGGGGGGGGGGGGGACAGTTGATTCTCGAGCCGTCAGCTGGAGGTCAGCTTGAAAACAAGCTGATATTTTTCTAATTTTAAAGAACTTTCCTGTTCTGTAAAAATAAATGAAGGTATCGAAAAATAAAAACAAGAACATGACTTTTCATTTAGGTGTAAAAACCCTGCAACTGTAATAAAATATTCATACACATTTGTTCACAGTAATATATATTCTCATATTCATCATTATCTTACAAATAAACGTCTTAGGTTTAAAACTGTGCAAGATTAGATACAGTCAGTGAAAATGAAACGACGGGTTAAATGCAGAGGCAAGATGACATCACATTCAAGTTAAAGTGTCTGTTTTTAGTTCCATTCGCTGTCGGCATCAAACTGATCACACATCCAGCGTCAGCAGCAGAGGGCTCTGGATGCATTCACTGCTGCTGCTGCATGAGAACCGGCCTGTGGAAACCCTCCTGGATGTGGAGATGGAAGAGGGACGTACACTCTATGACTCGATGCACTCAAGTGTGTCGGGAGGCTTACCTTGCTGCCGGTTGAGCTTAGCATAACCGGCTCCGTACCCTCGGGCATACACTGACGAGCTGCTGAAGGAGCTGTAGGGCAGGGGCGTGGCCAGGCTGTCCTCACACCTCCCTGGACCGCAGGACAGAGACACAGAGGTCAGCTCCCCAGCAGCAGAGACGTCCTCTCCCCTCTGGTCACCACTCCTCAGATGCTGTGAGCGGCGTTACCAAACCCACTCAACCCGACATGTCAGTCGTGTTCACAAAACAAATCCAACTGTTGGGTTGCGGATCACTTTCCTCTGCAGCAGAACTGACCATCCCGGTGGATCCATGTTGGCAGGTCCAGGTCAGGCAGCATCACAGCACGACGTGCAGCTGGACGGCTCAGAGAGGCCACCATGTTCATGACAAGTTCATAGTTACTGGGGGACATTGTGGGGCCACCATGTTCATGACTAGTTCATAGGTATTAGAGGACATTGTGGGGCCACCATGTTCATGACTAGTTCATAGGTATTAGAGGACATTGTGGGGCCACCATGTTCATGACAAGTTCATAGTTACTGGGGGACATTGTGGGGCCACCATGTTCATGACTAGTTCATAGGTATTAGAGGACATTGTGGGGCCACCATGTTCATGACAAGTTCATAGTTACTGGGGGACATTGTGGGGCCACCATGTTCATGACAAGTTCATAGTTACTGGGGGACATTGTGGGGCCACCATGTTCATGACAAGTTCATAGTTACTGGGGGACATTGTGGGGCCACCATGTTCATGACAAGTTCATAGTTACTGGGGGACATTGTGGGGCCACCATGTTCATGACAAGTTCATAGTTACTGGGGGACATTGTGGGGCCACCATGTTCATGACTAGTTAATAGTTACTGGGGGACATTGTGGGGCCACCATGTTCATGACAAGTTCATAGTTACTGGGGGACATTGTGGGGCCACCATGTTCATGACTAGTTCATAGTTATTAGAGGACATTGTGGGGCCACCATGTTCATGACAAGTTCATAGTTATTAGAGGACATTGTGGGGCCACCATGTTCATGACTAGTTCATAGTCATTAGAGGACATTGTGGGGCCACCATGTTCATGACAAGTTCATAGTTACTGGGGGACATTGTGGGGCCACCATGTTCATGACAAGTTCATAGTTATTAGAGGACATTGTGGGGCCACCATGTTCATGACAAGTTCATAGTCATTAGAGGACATTGTGGGGCCACCATGTTCATGACTAGTTAATAGTCATTAGAGGACATTGTGGGGCCACCATGTTCATGACAAGTTCATAGTCATTAGAGGACATTGTGGGGCCACCATGTTCATGACAAGTTCATAGTCATTAGAGGACATTGTGGGGCCACCATGTTCATGACAAGTTCATAGTCATTAGAGGACATTGTGGGGCCACCATGTTCATGACAAGTTCATAGTCATTAGAGGACATTGTGGGGCCACCATGTTCATGACAAGTTCATAGTCATTAGAGGACATTGTGGGGCCACCATGTTCATGACTAGTTCATAGTTATTAGAGGACATTGTGGGGCCACCATGTTCATGACTAGTTCATAGTTATTAGAGGACATTGTGGGGCCACCATGTTCATGACTAGTTCATAGTTATTAGAGGACATTGTGGGGCCACCATGTTCATGACAAGTTCATAGTCATTAGAGGACATTGTGGGGCCACCATGTTCATGACAAGTTCATAGTCATTAGAGGACATTGTGGGGCCACCATGTTCATGACAAGTTCATAGTTATTAGAGGACATTGTGGGGCCACCATGTTCATGACAAGTTCATAGTTATTAGAGGACATTGTGGGGCCACCATGTTCATGACTAGTTCATAGTTATTAGAGGACATTGTGGGGCCACCATGTTCATGACAAGTTCATAGTCATTAGAGGACATTGTGGGGCCACCATGTTCATGACTAGTTCATAGTTATTAGAGGACATTGTGGGGCCACCATGTTCATGACAAGTTCATAGTCATTAGAGGACATTGTGGGGCCACCATGTTCATAGTTACTGGGGGACATTGTGGGGCCACCATGTTCATGACAAGTTCATAGTTATTAGAGGACATTGTGGGGCCACCATGTTCATGACAAGTTCATAGTTATTAGAGGACATTGTGGGGCCACCATGTTCATGACTAGTTCATAGTCATTAGAGGACATTGTGGGGCCACCATTTTCATGACAAGTTCATAGTTACTGGGGGACATTGTGGGGCCACCATGTTCAAGACAAGTTCATAGTTACTAGAGGACATTGTGGGGCCACCATGTTCATGACAAGTTCATAGTTACTGGGGGACATTGTGGGGCCACCATGTTCATGACAAGTTCATAGTTATTAGAGGACATTGTGGGGCCACCATGTTCATGACAAGTTCATAGTTACTAGAGGACATTGTGGGGCCACCATGTTCATGACAAGTTCATAGTTATTAGAGGACATTGTGGGGCCACCATGTTCATGACTAGTTCATAGTTACTAGAGGACATTGTGGGGCCACCATGTTCATGACAAGTTCATAGTTATTAGAGGACATTGTGGGGCCACCATGTTCATGACTAGTTCATAGTTATTAGAGGACATTGTGGGGCCACCATGTTCATGACAAGTTAATAGTCATTAGAGGACATTGTGGGGCCACCATGTTCATGACAAGTTCATAGTCATTAGAGGACATTGTGGGGCCACCATGTTCATGACAAGTTCATAGTTATTAGAGGACATTGTGGGGCCACCATGTTCATGACTAGTTCATAGTTATTAGAGGACATTGTGGGGCCACCATGTTCATGACTAGTTCATAGTTATTAGAGGACATTGTGGGGCCACCATGTTCATGACAAGTTCATAGTTATTAGAGGACATTGTGGGGCCACCATGTTCATGACAAGTTCATAGTCATTAGAGGACATTGTGGGGCCACCATGTTCATGACAAGTTCATAGTCATTAGAGGACATTGTGGGGCCACCATGTTCATGACAAGTTCATAGTTATTAGAGGACATTGTGGGGCCACCATGTTCATGACAAGTTCATAGTTACTAGAGGACATTGTGGGGCCACCATGTTCATGACTAGTTCATAGTTATTAGAGGACATTGTGGGGCTACCATGTTCATGACAAGTTCATAGTCATTAGAGGACATTGTGGGGCCACCATGTTCATGACTAGTTCATAGTTATTAGAGGACATTGTGGGGCCACCATGTTCATGACAAGTTCATAGTCATTAGAGGACATTGTGGGGCCACCATGTTCATGACTAGTTCATAGTTACGAGAGGACATTGTGGGGCCACCATGTTCATGACTAGTTCATAGTTATTAGAGGACATTGTGGGGCCACCATGTTCATGACAAGTTCATAGTTATTAGAGGACATTGTGGGGCCACCATGTTCATGACTAGTTCATAGTCATTAGAGGACATTGTGGGGCCACCATTTTCATGACAAGTTCATAGTTACTGGGGGACATTGTGGGGCCACCATGTTCAAGACAAGTTCATAGTTACTAGAGGACATTGTGGGGCCACCATGTTCATGACAAGTTCATAGTTACTGGGGGACATTGTGGGGCCACCATGTTCATGACAAGTTCATAGTTACTAGAGGACATTGTGGGGCCACCATGTTCATGACAAGTTCATAGTCATTAGAGGACATTGTGGGGCCACCATGTTCATGACAAGTTCATAGTTATTAGAGGACATTGTGGGGCCACCATGTTCATGACAAGTTCATAGTTATTAGAGGACATTGTGGGGCCACCATGTTCATGACTAGTTCATAGTTACTAGAGGACATTGTGGGGCCACCATGTTCATGACAAGTTCATAGTTATTAGAGGACATTGTGGGGCCACCATGTTCATGACTAGTTCATAGTTATTAGAGGACATTGTGGGGCCACCATGTTCATGACAAGTTAATAGTCATTAGAGGACATTGTGGGGCCACCATGTTCATGACAAGTTCATAGTCATTAGAGGACATTGTGGGGCCACCATGTTCATGACAAGTTCATAGTTATTAGAGGACATTGTGGGGCCACCATGTTCATGACTAGTTCATAGTTATTAGAGGACATTGTGGGGCCACCATGTTCATGACTAGTTCATAGTTATTAGAGGACATTGTGGGGCCACCATGTTCATGACAAGTTCATAGTTATTAGAGGACATTGTGGGGCCACCATGTTCATGACTAGTTCATAGTTACTAGAGGACATTGTGGGGCCACCATGTTCATGACAAGTTCATAGTTACTAGAGGACATTGTGGGGCCACCATGTTCATGACAAGTTCATAGTTACTGGGGGACATTGTGGGGCCACCATGTTCATGACAAGTTCATAGTTACTAGAGGACATTGTGGGGCCACCATGTTCATGACAAGTTCATAGTTATTAGAGGACATTGTGGGGCCACCATGTTCATGACAAGTTCATAGTTACTAGAGGACATTGTGGGGCCACCATGTTCATGACAAGTTCATAGTTATTAGAGGACATTGTGGGGCCACCATGTTCATGACTAGTTCATAGTTATTAGAGGACATTGTGGGGCCACCATGTTCATGACAAGTTAATAGTCATTAGAGGACATTGTGGGGCCACCATGTTCATGACAAGTTCATAGTCATTAGAGGACATTGTGGGGCCACCATGTTCATGACAAGTTCATAGTTATTAGAGGACATTGTGGGGCCACCATGTTCATGACTAGTTCATAGTTATTAGAGGACATTGTGGGGCCACCATGTTCATGACTAGTTCATAGTTATTAGAGGACATTGTGGGGCCACCATGTTCATGACAAGTTCATAGTTATTAGAGGACATTGTGGGGCCACCATGTTCATGACTAGTTCATAGTTACTAGAGGACATTGTGGGGCCACCATGTTCATGACAAGTTCATAGTTACTAGAGGACATTGTGGGGCCACCATGTTCATGACTAGTTCATAGTTACTGGGGGACATTGTGGGGCCACCATGTTCATGACAAGTTCATAGTTACTGGGGGACATTGTGGGGCCACCATGTTCATGACAAGTTCATAGTTACTGGGGGACATTGTGGGGCCACCATGTTCATGACAAGTTCATAGTTATTAGAGGACATTGTGGGGGCACCATGTTCATGACAAGTTCATAGTTACTGGGGGACATTGTGGGGCCACCATGTTCATGACTAGTTCATAGTCATTAGAGGACATTGTGGGGCCACCATGTTCATGACAAGTTCATAGTTACTGGGGGACATTGTGGGGCCACCATGTTCAAGACAAGTTCATAGTTACTAGAGGACATTGTGGGGCCACCATGTTCATGACAAGTTCATAGTTACTAGAGGACATTGTGGGGCCACCATCTTCATGACAAGTTCATAGTTATTAGAGAACATTGTGGGGCCACCATGTTCATGACTAGTTCATAGTTATTAGAGGACATTGTGGGGCCACCATGTTCATGACTAGTTCATAGTTATTAGAGGACATTGTGGGGCCACCATGTTCATGACTAGTTCATAGTTATTAGAGGACATTGTGGGGCCACCATGTTCATGACTAGTTCATAGTCATTAGAGGACATTGTGGGGCCACCATGTTCATGACTAGTTCATAGTTATTAGAGGACATTGTGGGGCCACCATGTTCATGACAAGTTCATAGTCATTAGAGGACATTGTGGGGCCACCATGTTCATGACAAGTTCATAGTTATTAGAGGACATTGTGGGGCCACCATGTTCATGACAAGTTCATAGTTATTAGAGGACATTGTGGGGCCACCATGTTCATGACTAGTTCATAGTCATTAGAGGACATTGTGGGGCCACCATGTTCATGACTAGTTCATAGTTATTAGAGGACATTGTGGGGCCACCATGTTCATGACAAGTTCATAGTTATTAGAGGACATTGTGGGGCCACCATGTTCATGACAAGTTCATAGTCATTAGAGGACATTGTGGGGCCACCATGTTCATGACAAGTTCATAGTTATTAGAGGACATTGTGGGGCCACCATGTTCATGACTAGTTCATAGTTATTAGAGGACATTGTGGGGCCACCATGTTCATGACTAGTTCATAGTTATTAAAGGACATTGTGGGGCCACCATGTTCATGACAAGTTCATAGTTACTGGGGGACATTGTGGGGCCACCATGTTCATGACAAGTTCATAGTTATTAGAGGACATTGTGGGGCCACCATGTTCATGACTAGTTCATAGTTATTAGAGGACATTGTGGGGCCACCATGTTCATGACTAGTTCATAGTTATTAGAGGACATTGTGGGGCCACCATGTTCATAGTTACTGGGGGACATTGTGGGGCCACCATGTTCATGACAAGTTCATAGTTATTAGAGGACATTGTGGGGCCACCATGTTCATGACAAGTTCATAGTTATTAGAGGACATTGTGGGGCCACCATGTTCATGACTAGTTCATAGTCATTAGAGGACATTGTGGGGCCACCATGTTCATGACTAGTTCATAGTCATTAGAGGACATTGTGGGGCCACCATTTTCATGACAAGTTCATAGTTACTGGGGGACATTGTGGGGCCACCATGTTCAAGACAAGTTCATAGTTACTAGAGGACATTGTGGGGCCACCATGTTCATGACAAGTTCATAGTTACTGGGGGACATTGTGGGGCCACCATGTTCATGACAAGTTCATAGTTACTAGAGGACATTGTGGGGCCACCATGTTCATGACAAGTTCATAGTTATTAGAGGACATTGTGTGGCCACCATGTTCATGACAAGTTCATAGTTACTGGGGGACATTGTGGGGCCACCATGTTCATGACTAGTTCATAGTCATTAGAGGACATTGTGGGGCCACCATGTTCAAGACAAGTTCATAGTTACTAGAGGACATTGTGGGGCCACCATGTTCATGACAAGTTCATAGTTACTGGGGGACATTGTGGGGCCACCATGTTCATGACAAGTTCATAGTTACTAGAGGACATTGTGGGGCCACCATGTTCATGACAAGTTCATAGTTATTAGAGGACATTGTGTGGCCACCATGTTCATGACAAGTTCATAGTCATTAGAGGACATTGTGGGGCCACCATGTTCATGACTAGTTCATAGTTATTAGAGGACATTGTGGGGCCACCATGTTCATGACAAGTTCATAGTTATTAGAGGACATTGTGGGGCCACCATGTTCATGACAAGTTCATAGTCATTAGAGGACATTGTGGGGCCACCATGTTCATGACAAGTTCATAGTTATTAGAGGACATTGTGGGGCCACCATGTTCATGACTAGTTCATAGTTATTAGAGGACATTGTGGGGCCACCATGTTCATGACTAGTTCATAGTTATTAGAGGACATTGTGGGGCCACCATGTTCATGACAAGTTCATAGTCATTAGAGGACATTGTGGGGCCACCATGTTCATGACAAGTTCATAGTTATTAGAGGACATTGTGGGGCCACCATGTTCATGACTAGTTCATAGTTATTAGAGGACATTGTGGGGCCACCATGTTCATGACTAGTTCATAGTTATTAGAGGACATTGTGGGGCCACCATGTTCATGACAAGTTCATAGTTATTAGAGGACATTGTGGGGCCACCATGTTCATGACTAGTTCATAGTTATTAGAGGACATTGTGGGGCCACCATGTTCATGACTAGTTCATAGTCATTAGAGGACATTGTGGGGCCACCATGTTCATGACAAGTTCATAGTTACTAGAGGACATTGTGGGGCCACCATGTTCATGACAAGTTCATAGTTACTGGGGGACATTGTGGGGCCACCATGTTCATGACAAGTTCATAGTTATTAGAGGACATTGTGGGGGCACCATGTTCATGACAAGTTCATAGTTACTGGGGGACATTGTGGGGCCACCATGTTCATGACTAGTTCATAGTCATTAGAGGACATTGTGGGGCCACCATGTTCATGACAAGTTCATAGTTACTGGGGGACATTGTGGGGCCACCATGTTCAAGACAAGTTCATAGTTACTAGAGGACATTGTGGGGCCACCATCTTCATGACAAGTTCATAGTTATTAGAGAACATTGTGGGGCCACCATGTTCATGACTAGTTCATAGTTATTAGAGGACATTGTGGGGCCACCATGTTCATGACTAGTTCATAGTTATTAGAGGACATTGTGGGGCCACCATGTTCATGACTAGTTCATAGTTATTAGAGGACATTGTGGGGCCACCATGTTCATGTCTAGTTCATAGTCATTAGAGGACATTGTGGGGCCACCATGTTCATGACTAGTTCATAGTTATTAGAGGACATTGTGGGGCCACCATGTTCATGACAAGTTCATAGTCATTAGAGGACATTGTGGGGCCACCATGTTCATGACTAGTTCATAGTTATTAGAGGACATTGTGGGGCCACCATGTTCATGACAAGTTCATAGTTATTAGAGGACATTGTGGGGCCACCATGTTCATGACAAGTTCATAGTTATTAGAGGACATTGTGGGGCCACCATGTTCATGACTAGTTCATAGTCATTAGAGGACATTGTGGGGCCACCATGTTCATGACTAGTTCATAGTTATTAGAGGACATTGTGGGGCCACCATGTTCATGACTAGTTCATAGTCATTAGAGGACATTGTGGGGCCACCGTGTTCATGACAAGTTCATAGTTATTAGAGGACATTGTGGGGCCACCATGTTCATGACTAGTTCATAGTTATTAGAGGACATTGTGGGGCCACCATGTTCATGACTAGTTCATAGTTATTAGAGGACATTGTGGGGCCACCATGTTCATGACAAGTTCATAGTTATTAGAGGACATTGTGGGGCCACCATGTTCATGACTAGTTCATAGTTATTAGAGGACATTGTGGGGCCACCATGTTCATGACAAGTTCATAGTCATTAGAGGACATTGTGGGGCCACCATGTTCATGACAAGTTCATAGTTATTAGAGGACATTGTGGGGCCACCATGTTCATGACAAGTTCATAGTTACTAGAGGACATTGTGGGGCCACCATGTTCATGACTAGTTCATAGTCATTAGAGGACATTGTGGGGCCACCATGTTCATGACAAGTTCATAGTTATTAGAGGACATTGTGGGGCCACCATGTTCATGACTAGTTCATAGTTATTAGAGGACATTGTGGGGGCCACCATGTTCATGACTAGTTCATAGTCATTAGAGGACATTGTGGGGCCACCATGTTCATGACTAGTTCATAGTTATTAGAGGACATTGTGGGGGCCACCATGTTCATGACTAGTTCATAGTTATTAGAGGACATTGTGGGGCCACCATGTTCATGACTAGTTCATAGTTATTAGAGGACATTGTGGGGCCACCATGTTCATGACTAGTTCATAGTTATTAGAGGACATTGTGGGGCCACCATGTTCATGACAAGTTCATAGTCATTAGAGGACATTGTGGGGGCCACCATGTTCATGACTAGTTCATAGTTATTAGAGGACATTGTGGGGGCATTGTCTGCCTCTCCTCGTGATATCGGGGGCGACATTATATTTCTTAGGGTCAGTTTTGCCCTCGTGTATTTCCGACGCTGAAGTGATTTTGGTTGTCGTTATCACTTTATGAATGAGTTTTCTATTCTCTATGAGATGAATTTATGAGACTACATTTGACTTTTCATAAAAAGTTGCTGCCCATAGGGAATTTAATGTAAATTGAATCATATAAATAGAATGTAATAATTCCATAATGATACAAATATTTATATATTTAATATTTACCAATTCCTTCTAGAAGCTAATTCAAAGTCCATTTAAGCTCCTGCAACTACATCCTGTTAGTGTCGTTATCAATCATAGCTATTGATATTAGTATGATTTGTATTTATTTACTGAGTATATTACAGTAAATAATATCAGTGTAACTTATATTTGCTCTGGTATGTCCTGTTTGATCACATGTAAAAGCAATATAAATAAATAAATATAATAATACAATAATAAATAATAAATAGCAATAGCACAGTGAGGAGGGTGTTGGAGAGACTACTCTTACATTTATATTTGTTCTAACAAATGTAAATGTAATAGTAGTTTTAATATGTCCAGATCTAAGTATAGGAACATTTACTGATCAAAGACTCCCCTGGTCTTCAACCGTAAACCACCACACAGTTATTCATATTGTCCATCCTGGAGTCCATAAACCATGACACACCCCTCTGGTGTCATTAGTCTGTATTGTCTTGTTGGAATCCGTTCTCTGGAGGAGTCTCTAGCATCTGTTCTCAGTGGATCACTCATGGATCACTTTCTGTCCTCCCACCTTTCATGATCTCTCTCAGAGTGTCTGATGAATCCAGTATGAAACATGCTTATCGTTATCTTTGTCCGCTTCCTCCTGTGACGGCGCCTCACAGCGTGTCTTCTCTGTGTTCATCAGTGTGGTGAACATGATGTCACTACATGTACATATAACTGAGAGGTGTCACACTCTTGTGTGTGTAAATCATCTAACATTCAATTCCCAAGAAATCAAATAGCAACGTTACAAAATAAAAATAATGTATGTCCAAATCAAGTTAGCTGTGAATTGTATATATATATATATATATAGACTGTATATATGTGTTTATATTGTTTACATGTTTATATTATTTATACTGTCCGACATGGTATTTATTCACATACTGCATTGCACTTAATTACTGCTTGTCTTGTGCCCTCTGGTCAGATGCTCACTACATTTCGTTGTCTCAGTACTTGTACTCTGTGCAATGACAATAAAATTGAATCTGAATCTGTGAATCGTATATTTACTATATTTGTACAAGCACAAAATATTGTGTTTCACTATTGTGTTAGTCTGTTGTTACATCTCCGACAGAAACAGCTTGTTTTACCTTGAAAGTGGACCTATTCTAAGCATAAGTGTGTGTGTGTGTGTGTGTGTGTGTGTGTGTGTCCCCGTCTTTGTTCTCCTCCTCCAGACTGGATGAGGAATGGAGTTGTGGTGGGGGAGGGGCCCCAGCTGTGCTGAGCGACAGGTGCTGGCTATGCTAATGACCTTCCTCATATGCATCACAAAACAACAAGCCGCTGGTCCGGATCAGTGAGAGGAACAGAAAGAGAGCGTCTGCCGTCAGAGGAACATGTGATCACCCTCCAGACGCTCTCTCTGAGGGGCCCCGTCTGAACAACGTGGCCCCTCTCCGGCCTCCTGCTGCTAGCGTCGGACCCTTCTGCCTGAGCCCATAGTACCCTTGATGATGATAAGGTATCCTATGATCCAACTCATATAGAGAGGGTACTTTCTAGTTGTTTAAAATAATATGAGGAGTATAATAATTGTAATTATGGTCATTTATTGTAGAACTTTTACTTTCTTCTTTATTAAATTCCACAATAGAAGTAAGAAGGTGCTGACTCTGCCCTTTGTGCTCCATGATGGAGCTCTCTGAGCTTTACTGCCTGCTTTCAGTGTTTGAGTGGAACATCCCTTTGTTCCCAATACTGTTCATAAATCAGAGAGGATGCCTCTTTGAACCATATATTTGAGTCATAATTGGGATTAATCAACCATTGAAATAGGTTAGTTGTTGTGCTCATTCACACAGCATTTAAAAATAAACTTCACAGTACAAAATCAGACAATTACACACAAAACAAGACTCTAAAACATCCCAGCCAGGAGACTCCCCTCATGTCCATAACATGACATTAAGCTGATGAATAACCCCTCATCACCTTCAGGGAGGCTGAGCTGTATAAAAGAAGAGGTAAGCAGTCATGTTATGGGTTACCTCTCAGTGCACAGAGGTCAGAGGTCACTACTCTGAAAACTGAATCTCAAACACGCAGAACCTTCATTTCCTCACAGACCTCCAGGTCGACTTCAAGACAGGTTGTAAAATAAGCAAAAAGAAATCAATCTCAAACATCTAATTAAAAAAGATTGGAAGGCTGCAATAGAATATCTGTCAAGCCCTCAACTGTAATGAACTGCATCTGCTCTCCATGGAATACGTCATCCCTCCAGAGGTCCTGGTCTTCCCGGGTCTCCTCCCATTGGACCTGGAAAACCTCTAAAGGTCTCGTAGTCCAGGAGACCTGAACCACCTCAGATGAGTCCTTACGACGCAAAGGAGGAGCGGCTCGACTCCGAGCTCCCTCCTGATGTCTAAGGCTCCTACAGAGGAAACTCATCTCCTTACTCTACCTCTAAGGCTCCTACAGAGGAACCTCATCTCCTTACCCTATCTCTAAGGCTCCTACAGAGGAACCTCATCTCCTTCCTCTATCTCTAAGGCTCCTACAGAGGAACCTCATCTCCTTACTCTATCTCTAAGGCTCCTACAGAGGAACCTCATCTCCTTACTCTATCTCTAAGGCTCCTACAGAGGAACCTCATCTCCTTACTCTATCTCTAAGGCTCCTAGAGGAACCTCATCTCCTTCCTCTATCTCTAAGGCTCCTACAGAGGAACCTCATCTCCTTACTCTATCTCTAAGGCTCCTAGAGGAACCTCATCTCCTTACTCTATCTCTAAGGCTCCTAGAGGAACCTCATCTCCTTCCTCTATCTCTAAGGCTCCTAGAGGAACCTCATCTCCTTACTCTATCTCTAAGGCTCCTAGAGGAACCTCATCTCCTTACTCTATCTCTAAGGCTCCTACAGAGGAAACTCATCTCCTTACTCAACCTCTAAGGCTCCTACAGAGGAACCTCATCTCCTTCCTCTATCTCTAAGGCTCCTACAGAGGAACCTCATCTCCTTACTCTATCTCTAAGGCTCCTAGAGGAACCTCATCTCCTTCCTCTATCTCTAAGGCTCCTACAGAGGAAACTCATCTCCTTACTCTATCTCTAAGGCTCCTACAGAGGAACCTCATCTCCTTCCTCTATCTCTAAGGCTCCTACAGAGGAACCTCATCTCCTTCCTCTATCTCTAAGGCTCCTACAGGAACCTCATCTCCTTACTCTATCTCTAAGACTCCTAGAGGAACCTCATCTCCTTACTCTATCTCTAAGGCTCTTAGAGAGGAACCTCATCTCCTTACTCTATCTCTAAGGCTCCTAGACGAACCTCATCTCCTTCCTCTATCTCTAAGGCTCCTACAGAGGAACCTCATCTCCTTACTCTATCTCTAAGGCTCCTACAGAGGAACCTCATCTCCTTACTCTATCTCTAAGGCTCCTACAGAGGAACCTCATCTCCTTCCTCTATCTCTAAGGCTCCTACAGAGGAACCTCATCTCCTTACTCTATCTCTAAGGCTCCTAGAGGAACCTCATCTCCTTCCTCTATCTCTAAGGCTCCTACAGAGGAACCTCATCTCCTTCCTCTATCTCTAAGGCTCCTACAGAGGAAACTCATCTCCTTCCTCTATCTCTCAGGCTCCTAGAGGAACCTCATCTCCTTACTCTATCTCTAAGGCTCCTACAGAGGTAACTCATCTCCTTACTCTACCTCTAAGGCTCCTACAGAGGAACCTCATCTCCTTCCTCTATCTCTAAGGCTCCTACAGAGGAACCTCATCTCCTTACTCTATCTCTAAGGCTCCTAGAGGAACCTCATCTCCTTCCTCTATCTCTAAGGCTCCTACAGAAACTCATCTCCTTACTCTATCTCTAAGGCTCCTAGAGGAACCTCATCTCCTTCCTCTATCTCTAAGGCTCCTACAGAGGAAACTCATCTCCTTACTCTATCTCTAAGGCTCCTACAGAGGAACCTCATCTCCTTCCTCTATCTCTAAGGCTCCTACAGAGGAACCTCATCTCCTTACTCTATCTCTAAGGCTCCTACAGAGGAACCTCATCTCCTTACTCTATCTCTAAGGCTCCAACAGAGGAACCTCATCTCCTTCCTCTATCTCTAAGGCTCCTACAGAGGAACCTCATCTCCTTACTCTATCTCTAAGGCTCCTACAGAGGAACCTCATCTCCTTCCTCTATCTCTAAGGCTCCTACAGAGGAACCTCATCTCCTTACTCTATCTCTAAGGCTCCTAGAGGAAACTCATCTCCTTCCTCTATCTCTAAGGCTCCTACAGAGGAACCTCATCTCCTTCCTCTATCTCTAAGGCTCCTACATGAACCTCATCTCCTTACTCTATCTCTAAGACTCCTAGAGGAACCTCATCTCCTTACTCTATCTCTAAGGCTCCTAGAGGAACCTCATCTCCTTCCTCTATCTCTAAGGCTCCTACAGAGGAACCTCATCTCCTTACTCTATCTCTAAGGCTCCTACAGAGGAACCTCATCTCCTTCCTCGATCTCTAAGGCTCCTACAGAGGAACCTCATCTCCTTACTCTATCTCTAAGGCTCCTACAGAGGAACCTCATCTCCTTACTCTATCTCTAAGGCTCCTACAGAGCAACCTCATCTCCTTCCTCTATCTCTAAGGCTCCTAGAGGAAACTCATCTCCTTACTCTATCTCTAAGGCTCCTACAGAGGAAACTCATCTCCTTACTCTATCTCTAAGGCTCCTAGAGGAACCTCATCTCCTTACTCTATCTCTAAGGCTCCTAGAGGAACCTCGTCGCCTTACTCTATCTCTAAGGCTCCTAGAGGAACCTCATCTCCTTCCTCTATCTCTAAGGCTCCTAGAGGAACCTCATCTCCTTCCTCTATCTCTAAGGCTCCTAGAGGAACCTCATCTCCTTACTCTATCTCTAGGCTGAGTCCTAGGCACAGGGCTTCCTTCAGCCTCAACAGCCAGAACCAGACGGCAGCGCTGGTTTTACCGTGTTCGCGATCTTATCTCCATCTCATCCCATCTCCATATTTAATCTTTAAGGTTAAAAGGTCATGGTCATGGGATGCAGCGCTGCTTAGGGGGGTTGCTTTAGGCCTGTTAATCAAGCCACTTACCTAAGAGAGGGGGCCTCCCTGGGCTGAGGGTCCTCCTACACAGAGTGTCTGTCTCTGGCAGCTGAGTTGAATCACCTGGACAGCACTGAGCCCACCTGTTGACCACGAGGAACATATCTATGGGATTTGTATTGAAACGGGGGCAGGGTGCCTCGTGTTGGATCAGACTGGATCAGCCTCTATCCAATGGTCACGACCAGTGGCGTCCCTAGGCTAAAAAACATCCGGAGCTAAAGCCCCAAATGTTAATTTCAAAAACAACAACAAAAAGATTTGGCACACAAGTGGTTAACACCTCCAGGTCGCACGCGACGTCATTCACCCAAAACAGCGGAGTCAGACTGGCAGCAGGCGCACGTAACAGCAAGCTGCTGTCTGAGAGTGTTTCTATGTCTACACATTTCGCTGCTTCACTCTTCTGGGCTAAGCCCAGCGCCGCCGCTCCCATAACGCGCATCGCTCTGCCGTGATACGCGCCGACACATCCGCGGACACAGGTGAGCACACTCACTAGAAAGACTCACTAGCACCCCTCCCCCCCCCCCCCACCCCCGCAGGGGGCGTGGAAGGTTCCGTACTCGAGTTGTACATTCATTAAATGTCCCTATCTGTGACCAATGAACCCAAATAAGCCAGAAGACAGTCTGTCTGTAGGTGGTTGCCGTGTGCCAGAGAGGCAGTGGTGTATAAAGTACCCAAAAGTCATTCTTGAGTAAAAGTAAAGATACTTGACTGGAAAATTACTCAAATAAAACTAAAAGTCACCTTTGAGAATACTACTTGAGTAAAAGTATTAAAGTATCTGATTTTTTTGTACTTAAGTATCAAAAGTAATTTTCTGATATTAAATGTACTTAAGTATTGAAAGTAAAAGTAAATGCTGTTAATAAAAAAAACAAAGGGTCAGAATTTTGAGAATTATGAAGTTTATTTGTTTGGGTGCTGTACGCCATGAACAAGGAGTATGAGCTAGGATGAACTTAGCAATATATGAATACTATGAAATTACTAAAATATAAAAACACGATTAACACAGAAAAAAGAAGAACCAAAAGTAACAACCAGAATCATCACTTTAAAATGAAAAATGTCTTGTTCATCTTCAAAAGAAGTTGATTTTCAAAATGGACAGATTTCAGTGTCGCTCTTCTGGGGCTGAAGACGAGTCCTGCGATGCTGAAGAGCCGTTCACCTGGTGCAGGTAGAGTGTGTCTAGCTTCACAGGCCCTGATGGTGCAGGTAGAGTGTGTCTAGCTTCACAGGCCCTGGTGCAGGTAGAGTGTGTCTAGCTTCACAGGCCCTGGTGCAGGTAGAGTGTGTCTAGCTTCACAGGCCCTGGTGCAGGTAGAGTGTGTCTAGCTTCACAGGCCCTGGTGCAGGTAGAGTGTGTCTAGCTTCACAGGCCCTGATGCAGGTAGAGTGTGTCTAGCTTCACAGGCCCTGATGCAGGTAGAGTGTGTCTAGCTTCAGAATCAGAATCAGAATCAGAAACAGGTTTATTGCCAAAGAATGAATGTTTTCACAAACAAACGAGGAATTTTTTTTGGTGGAAGGTGCAACATTTGGACATGACAAACAACAATCAAAGGAGGGAGGAGGAGGGGAGGAAGAGGAGGAGGAGGAAGAGGAAGGAGCGGGAAGAAGGAGGAGAGAGGAAGGTGGAAGAAGAGGTGGTAGTCCTGGGGGTGACAGTCAGTCAGTCCGGGGGTCCATTGATGAGCCCGACCGCCGAAAAAGCTATTGGTGTGGCGGAGTCGAGATTGGCCATGATGGAGCCTTGCAGCCTCCCCGAGGAGGGAGTGTCCAGGGTGGGAGGGTCGGCGACAATCTTTCTGGCCCGCTTCAGTGACCTGGAAGTGAACAGGACCTGAGGGAAGGCAGATTGCAGCCGATAACCCTCTCGGCCGAGCGGATGATGCTCTGCAGCCTGCGCTTGTCTTTGGCTGTGGCTGCAGGGTGCCAGACGGTGATGGAGGAGCAGATGATGGACTCAACGATGGCCGTGTAGAACTGTACCATCATCTTCCTGGCAGGTAGAATTTCCTCAGCTGCCTCAGGAACAACATCCTCTGCTGGGCCTTCTTGGAGATGCACCGATGTTCAGCTCCCACTTGAGGTCCTGGGAGATGATGGAGCCAGGAAGCGGTAGGACCCAGGCGTCGACGGGAGTCACACAGGATGAGAGGGGGAGGGGGCTGCATTCCTCCTGAAATCCACAACCATCTCCACTGTCTTCAGAGCGTTGAGCTCCAGGTTGTTCTGGCTGCACCAGGTCACCAGGTGGTCAGTCTCCCACCTGTAGGCGGTCTCGTCCCCGCCAGAGATGAGTCCAATGAGGGTGGTGCCATCCGCGAACTTTAGGAGCTTGACGGACTGGTGACTGGAGGTGCAGCTGTTGGTACAGGGAGAACAGCAGAGGAGAGAACACAGCCTTGCGGGGAACCCGTGCTGGTGGTCCGGGAGCCTGAGACGTGTTTCCCCAGCCTCACGTGCTGCTTCCTGTCGGTCAGGAAGTCTGTGATCCACCTGCAGGTGGAGTCGGGCACGTGCAGCTGGGAGAGCTTGTCCTGTAACAGGGACGGGATGATGGAATTGAAGGCAGAGCTGAAGTCCACAAACAGGATCCTGGCGTAGGTTCCTCGGGAGTCCAGATGCTGGAGGATGTAGTGAAGGATGTTGACTGCATCGTCTGCAGACCTGTTGGCTCTGTAGGCGAACTGCAGGGGGTCCAGGAGTGGGTCGGTGATGGTCTTGAGGTGTGACAGGACCAAGTGTTCAAAGGACTTCATGACCACAGAGGTCAGGGACGGGCCTGTAGTCATTGAGTCCTGTGATCTTGGGTTTTTGGGACGGGATGATGGTGGAGGCCTTGAAGCAGGCTGGAACGTGGCATGTCTCCAGGAGGTGTTGAAGATGTCGGTGAACACCGGAGACAGCTGGTCCGCACAGTGCTTCAGGGTGGAGGGAGGAGTCCGGGCCCGCTGCTTTGCGGGGTTCTGCTTTTAAACAGCCTGTTGACTGCTCTCTCCAGGATGACGGGGCGTCGCTGAGTTGATGGAGGGTGCTCAGGTGTGAGCCCTGATGGGCTGGGGAGGGTGGGCTGATGGTCTGTGGCTTGTTGGTGGGGCTGTGGGGATGGTCTCAGGACTGCTCCATTGTCTTTCAAAGCGGCAGTAGAACTCATTTAGCCTGTCTGCCAGAAGCACATTGTTCATGGAGTGGGGTGATTTGGGCTTAGTTGGTGATCTGCCTGAGCCCTCCAGAAGAAGAGTCGTTTGCTGAGAGCTGCTGTTGCAGTTTCTCAGAGTACAGTCGTTAGCATCTCTCACCGCCTTGCTAAACCTGTATTTGGACTCTGTACAGGTCCTGTCCCCACTCCTGAATGCCTGGTCCTTCTGCAGTCTTAGCTTCCTGAGCTCCGCTGTGAACCAGGGTTTGTCGTTGTTATAACTCACCCTGGAGCTGGATGGAATACAGCTGTCCTCACAGAAGCTGATGTAGGAAGTTACAGCCTCTGTGTACTCATCCAGGCTGTTGGTAGCAGTCCTGAAGACATCCCAGTCAGTACAGTCAAAAGATCCTCCAGAGCCTCACTGGTCCACTTCTTGAACTTCCTCACCACAGGTTTGCAGAGCTTAGTCTCTGCCTGTATGAGGAATCAGATGAACCATGCGGTCAGAGTTTCCCAGTGCAGCTCGAGGACGTGATAGGCCCTGCTGATTGTTGTGTAGCAGTGGTCCAGAATGCTCTTCTCTATGGTAGGGCATTTAATTAACTGTCTATATTTAGGAGTTCGTGGCTGAGGTTTCCTTTGTTAAAATCCCAGTACAATAACTAAAGAGTCCGGAAGGTCCGCTCCACACGCCGTATCTGTTCAGCGAGTGTCTGTTGTGCCTCGTTCACGCCCCTCGCGGCGGCATGTAAACTCCGGCCAGGATGAATGAAGCGAACTCACGTGGGAGTAGAAGGGTTTGCAGTGGATGATAAAAGATTCCAGGTCCGTGAACAGTGCTGTAGAATCACCGTTACGCCGTTGCACCAGCCGTTGTTGAGGTAAAAGCAGATTCTCCACCCTTTTTTACCGGAGAGCTCCGAGACCGTCCGCCGAACAGCTGGAAGCCAGCGAGCTGGGCGCAGAGTCTGGTATCGAGCCACTAAGCCATGATTCCGTGAAACACAGAACGGAGGATGAGAAGTCTCTGTCTCTCCCACCAGCAGCTGGAGTTCGTCCAGTTTGTTGCACAGTGAGCGGACGTTGGAGAAATATGCGCGCTGTCTGAGATCCCGTTTCCGTGCATAAGCGCTCCAACGCTTCCTCTCCGCTGGCGTTTCACCACGTGGGCGAAGGTGAGCACACCTTTACAAAATGTCCAGTAACTCCACAGAAGTTAAAACGTTGAAGTAAATGCTGGAGTTGTTCCTGATATTCAAGAGCCCTCTCTGGTGAAAGAGCTCTGGGAATCCCAGCAGAAAACAGTATTTAAAACGAAAACAATAAAAAACATCGCACCAACACACCGAGGCGACCTTTCGCGGCGCCATCATCTGATGGTGCAGGTAGAGTGTGTCTAGCTTCACAGGCCCTGATGCAGGTAGAGTGTGTCTAGCTTCACAGGCCCTGATGCAGGTAGAGTGTCTAGCTTCACAGGCCCTGATGCAGGTAGAGTGTGTCTAGCTTCACAGGCCCTGATGCAGGTAGAGTGTGTCTAGCTCCACAGGCCCTGATGCAGGTAGAGTGTGTCTAGCTTCACAGGCCCTGATGGTGCAGGTAGAGTGTGTCTAGCTTCACAGGCCTGATGCAGGTAGAGTGTGTCTAGCTTCACAGGCCCTGGTGCAGGTAGAGTGTGTCTAGCTTCACAGGCCCTGATGCAGGTAGAGTGTGTCTGGCTTCACAGGCCCTGATGCAGGTAGAGTGTGTCTAGCTTCACAGGCCCTGATGGTGCAGGTAGAGTGTGTCTAGCTTCACAGGCCCTGATGCAGGTAGAGTGTGTCTAGCTTCACAGGCCCTGATGCAGGTAGAGTGTGTCTAGCTTCACAGGCCCTGATGCAGGTAGAGTGTGTCTAGCTTCACAGGCCCTGATGCAGGTAGAGTGTGTCTAGCTTCACAGGCCCTGATGCAGGTAGAGTGTGTCTAGCTTCACAGGCCCTGATGCAGGTAGAGTGTGTCTAGCTTCACAGGCCCTGGTGCAGGTAGAGTGTGTCTAGCTTCACAGGCCCTGGTGCATGTAGAGTGTGTCTAGCTTCACAGACCCTGGTGCAGGTAGAGTGTGTCTAGCTTCACAGGCCCTGATGCAGGTAGAGTGTGTCTAGCTTCACAGGCCCTGGTGCAGGTAGAGTGTGTCTAGCTTCACAGGCCCTGATGCAGGTAGAGTGTGTCTAGCTTCACAGACCCTGATGCAGGTAGAGTGTGTCTAGCTTCACAGGCCCTGATGCAGGTAGAGTGTGTCTAGCTTCACAGACCCTGATGGTGCAGGTAGAGTGTGTCTAGCTTCACAGTCCCTGGTGCAGGTAGAGTGTGTCTAGCTTCACAGACCCTGGTGCAGGTAGAGTGTGTCTAGCTTCACAGTCCCTGGTGCAGGTAGAGTGTGTCTAGCTTCACAGGCCCTGATGGTGCAGGTAGAGTGTGTCTAGCTTCACAGGCCCTGATGCAGGTAGAGTGTGTCTAGCTTCACAGGCCCTGATGCAGGTAGAGTGTGTCTAGCTTCACAGGCCCTGGTGCAGGTAGAGTGTCTAGCTTCACAGGCCCTGGTGCAGGTAGAGTGTGTCTAGCTTCACAGGCCCTGATGGTGCAGGTAGAGTGTGTCTAGCTTCACAGGCCCTGGTGCAGGTAGAGTGTGTCTAGCTTCACATGCCCTGGTGCAGGTAGAGTGTGTCTAGCTTCACAGGCCCTGGTGCAGGTAGAGTGTTCAGCTACAGGCCCTGATGGTGCAGGTAGAGTGTGTCTAGCTTCACAGGCCCTGATGCAGGTAGAGTGTGTCTAGCTTCACAGGCCCTGATGCAGGTAGAGTGTGTCTAGCTTCACAGGCCTGGTGCAGGTAGAGTGTGTCTAGCTTCACAGGCCCTGATGCAGGTAGAGTGTGTCTAGCTTCACAGGCCCTGATGGTGCAGGTAGAGTGTGTCTAGCTTCACAGGCCCTGATGCAGGTAGAGTGTGTCTAGCTTCACAGGCCCTGATGGTGCAGGTAGAGTGTGTCTAGCTTCACAGGCCCTGGTGCAGGTAGAGTGTGTCTAGCTTCACATGCCCTGATGATGCAGGTAGAGTGTGTCTAGCTTCACAGGCCCTGATGCAGGTAGAGTGTGTCTAGCTCCACAGGCCCTGATGCAGGTAGAGTGTGTCTAGCTTCACAGGCCCTGATGGTGCAGGTAGAGTGTGTCTAGCTTCACAGGCCCTGATGCAGGTAGAGTGTGTCTAGCTTCACAGGCCCTGATGCAGGTAGAGTGTGTCTAGCTTCACAGTCCCTGGTGCAGGTAGAGTGTGTCTAGCTTCACAGGCCCTGATGGTGCAGGTAGAGTGTGTCTAGCTTCACAGGCCCTGATGGTGCAGGTAGAGTGTGTCTAGCTTCACAGGCCCTGATGCAGGTAGAGTGTGTCTAGCTTCACAGGCCCTGGTGCAGGTAGAGTGTGTCTAGCTTCACAGGCCCTGATGGTGCAGGTAGAGTGTGTCTAGCTTCACAGGCCCTGATGCAGGTAGAGTGTGTCTAGCTTCACAGGCCCTGATGCAGGTAGAGTGTGTCTGGCTTCACAGGCCCTGATGCAGGTAGAGTGTGTCTAGCTTCACAGGCCCTGGTGCAGGTAGAGTGTGTCTAGCTTCACAGGCCCTGATGCAGGTAGAGTGTGTCTAGCTTCACAGGCCCTGGTGCAGGTAGAGTGTTTCTAGCTTCACAGACAGCAGCACACAGTTGGGAAGCATTTCAGCAAGTCAACATGATCCACGTCTCCATCCAGCTGTTTGCTGCTGTCATGCCTTGAGATGATGAAGAAGAAGTCCTCTTCATCAGATGAACTGGACCTGGTGGCATCACCTAGCTGCAGGGAGGGTTCTTCCATGTGCTGCTTGATTAGTCCATTCCTGAAATAAAGTGAGAGTATTATATAAATGATAGAATTAATAACACTTCCTAACATGTCATGACCCCAACCAACAGTTTTGTACTAAATAGTTTGTTTTAATTTGAGGTTTATACATTTAGTTTCATGCACTGTCCGTGCTTCCAGAGTTGATTTGTGAATATGTACTTGTATCTCTGTAGTTAAACACAACAACAGTCCCAAATCAATATCGTCGCCATTACTGGACCGTCACTCTTATAATATTAATACAAATAATGATAATAATGCTGTAATGATTAGCATTATATTATAGCCAAGACGACTCAAATCAACAAATTCTCACAACTGTCAACACTTCTTCAGCTCATTAACTCGCTAGAGATCCGTCTGCTGCACAAACGCTAATTGTCTCATTTAATTGACGATAGCTAGCGAACGTTAGCCTAACGTACAACATGCGGAGGACAATCAGACACCTGTCTCCCCTCTCCTGCCAAAGATATAACTTACTACAATCCTGAGGGCAACACTGCTAGATATCTTAACAGGTTTATGACTAAACATTAACGTTGCGGCTCATGGGATTAATCTTAATTTACCTCAATGTGTTTCCTGAGGTTGGTGAGTTGTTGAAGGCCAGTATCTCCGTAGCTTTCGGTCGGCATAAGAGGCATTTCATCCGGTAGGAAGAAACTTTCACTCCGACAAAAGAAAAGAGTTCGCCCAAACATGGCCACGGACGTTGATCTTGGTCCCCGTGGTTGTTCGAGTAGCTTCCATTGCTGCTCCATATGAAATGAGTCGTCTCTGTAGCCGCTCGCTCGCATCCTGGGCATCACTGGGAATAGAAAACACGCGGCAAGGACCACTGACCCCCAACCTGGTGCTCGTGCTGCGTTCAGGTGCGCTGCGGTGTGTTCCACAACAGTCCCCGATGTGCTGCGTTCAGGTGCGCTGCGGTGTGTTCCACAACAGTCCCCGATGTTTGTCTCATGATAATTTTTTCCCGTAGTAACGAGTAACGATACTGTTTCAGGGGAAATGTATCGGAGTCAAAGTACAAGTTTTCATTGCAAAATGCAGTGAAGTAAAAGTAAAAGTAAACAGAAATATAAGTAAAATAAAGTACAGATACCCAAAAAAACGACTTAAGTAAAGTAACGGTACTTCTTCTACTTACACCACTGCAGAGCGGTGACCCTGTGAGGCTTGTGAGGACCGTGTGAACAGCTGCAGGACCCAGCAGGATGTCAACAAGTGTTAGTGTTGATTTAAAAATGTTTAGAACAAATAACAACAAATAAATAAGAATACAATTCAATATGATTGTCTGATTTGTTTGTTTAAAAAATCTAAGACAAATTATTATTGCCTAATAGTCTTAATATTGCCTTGATATGTTATTGATATGTTATTGATATGATATTGATATGTTTTTGGTATGTTATTGATATGATATAAATATGTTATTGGTATGATATTGATTTGATATTGATATGTTATTGGTATGTTTTTGGTATGTTATTGATATGTTATTGATATGTTATTGGTATGTTATTTATATGTTATTGATATGTTTTTGGTTTGTTATTTATATGTTATTGATATGTTATTGATATGTTATTGATGTTATTGATATGATATAGATGTGTTATTGGTATGTTATTGATATGGTATTGATATGTTATTGATATATTTATTTGATATTGATATATCGATATGTTATTGATATGCTATTGATATGTTATTGGTATGTTATTGATGTTATTGATATGTTATTGATATATTATTGATATGTTATTGATATGATAAAGATTTGTTATTGGTATGTTATTGATATGTTATTGATATGATATTGATATGTTATTGAAATGATATTGATATGATATAGGTACATTATTTATATGATATAGATATGTAATTGATATGATATTGATATGATATAGGTGTGTTATTGATATGATATAGGTATGTTATTGATGTGTTATTGATATGTTATAGATATGTTATTGATGTGTTATTGATGTGTTATTGATATGTTATTGATATGTTATAGATATGTTATTGATATGTTATTGATATGTTATTGATATGTTCATGATATGATATAGATATGTTATTGATATGATAAAGGTATGTTATTGATATGTTATTGGTATGTTATTGATATGTTCATGATATGATAGATATGTTATTGATATGATAAAGGCATGTTATGATGTGTTATTGATATGTTATTTATATGTTATTGATGTTATTGATATGATATAGGTATGTTATTGGTATGTTATTGATATGTTATAGATATGTTATTGATATGATATAGGTATGTTATTGATATGTTATAGATATGTTTTGATATGATATTGATATGATATAGGTATGTTATTGATATGATATAGGTATGTTATTGATGTGTTATTGATATGTTATAGATATGTTATTGATATGATATAGGTATGTTATTGGTATGTTATTGATATGTTATAGATATGTTATTGATGTGTTATTGATATGTTCATGATATGATATAGATATGTTATTGATCTGATAAAGGTATGTTATTGATGTGTTATTGATATGTTATTGATATGATATAGGTATGTTATTGGTATGTTATTGATATGTTCATGATATGATATAGATATGTTATTGATATGATAGAGGTATGTTATTGATGTGTTATTGATATGTTATTGATATGTTATTGATATGATATAGGTATGTTATTGGTATGTTATTGATATGTTATAGATATGTTATTGATATGATATAGGTATGTTATTGATATGATATAGGTATGTTATTGGTATGTTATTGATATGTTCATGATATGATATAGATATGTTATTGATATGATATAGGTATGTTATTGATGTGTTATTGATCTGTTATTGATATGTTTCTAATATGTTATAGATATGTTATTGATATGTTATTGCTAAGCTTTCTGCACACATTGGACATGCACAGTGGAGGCTCATCAATACAGACTGTGATGGGAAGTTGTGATGCAGACCTTCTTTAGTGAGAGACAGATGGTTTGGTCCCCATCCTGCTGTGTGTACTGGGACTCTGGTCCCATTCAGAGTCCTGGCTCTGGTCCAGAGCTGCACTGGCCCCTCAAGAGCTAGCTACCACATTAGCTACGATTGTGTGTGTGTGTGTGTGTGTGTGTGTGTGTATGTGCGTGCGTGCGTGTGTGTGTGTGTGTGTGTGTGTGTGAATTAGCCTACTCACGGGATGCTGAGGACGCCGCTCCGCCGGTGCCCGTGATGCTCCAGAGCACCGGCAGCAGCCACAGCGCGGTGGCGGCAGACATCGATCCGTCCGCCGGGACGATGCGGCGGGTCCGGGCGGCTGTGTTCGCGGGGGTCCCTGCGCTCGCGCGCCGTTGTTCTGCTCTCTTCAGCAGCAGCGACGCAGAGCCACGGCCCTCCTCCTTCTGCCCGCTGCTCAGCGGCACTGCGGTGGGCTTGGACCGACAACCTCCGGGACTAGCTTCAGAACCGAACGCGATGATGCTGCGGGCCGCGACTCGAGCTCCAGGTGCATGGTCAGACAGACCGGGACTCTCCAACCGAGCTGCCGAGCCAATCAACACCCCCCCCCCCCCCGCGCTCTGCACTTGGTACGGTCCGAGAGGAAAACAATCAGGGCTCCCTGCAGTGCGCGCGCCGGAAGAGCCTCGCTCCCTCAGAACGCGGACCAACGGGAGAGCAGCTGCAGTCACGTGACCTCTTAATGTACAATGTGAATTATGATTATTAAACATTACTGGAGAATACACGATGAGGTGAGGATGTCTCACAGATGATCATCTGACCTGGGAACAGAGATGTGGGAAAGAAATGAAAAAGCATGATATGAATGATGATAAGTGAACTTGTTCCTTTGACTTGCTGTTGGAATGAGCGTCAGGCTGCATGTTAGAGTGCTCCTCTTTCCTTATCCCTGCTCAGTGATACACTGACAACAAACACACACGTTTCTTTGGTGTGTATAAAAACAAGTTAAAAGCAGCTGCTCGACACTGAGGATCAAACACAGAGGAGCCGCCTCTGAAGGGGTCATTCAGGTCCTATTGTTACACAATGAATTCCCTAAATGTCGCTTTCTTTAGTTCGTAGATTCACCCGCTCCAGATAACTTTGTACATGTTGTGTACAATTTTAAACTGTAACAGGTTTGTTTGTTGGTTACATCCCATGACATGAGGCCGACGCTGTTATCCAGAGAGACATCAGAGCTCAACCTCGAGAAGTCAGAACAAGAAGAACTACAACGGGCTAAGAGCGTCATCTGAAGGATAACACAGAGCTACATGTGATTTATTGTTATTTTAGGTATACTAGTTACATGCATTCAACACTTACACTCCAGCTCTTGGTTCTAGTATTATATATTATTGATACAGGTATCAATAATATATAATACTCAAAGCTAGTACCATGTAATATATACTCCATATTCATAAGAATGTTCCATATGAAATAACTTTCGGCCTATTCAAAATCTAAAGTTTGCAGTCCTAAAGAAAGTGACACTCTGAAGGGGAGACATGTGTCACGTCTCGCTCATTTGCTGAAGACTTTTTTGTAGAAATGAATAAGTCATTTGGGGAAATAATGCAGAGGAATGATGCATGAGTGGTAAGATGCTGCATGTGTTCATCCAGAGGTCTGTAGAGCTCCATGGAGCAGCAGAGCATCCGGGAGGCTCCTCCCTCAATAGAGGGTCCATGTGAGGGATTGTTTTGAATATTTGAATGAACGTCGCCGTGGTGTGTAGTACCACCTGAGCCCAGCAGGTGGCAGTGCAGCGCTGTGGTTACGACGTGTATGTGCGAGAAGACACTGACTGCAGAAGCAGAGCAGTGTCCCGTCTGCTCTGTAGCACCTGCTCTGTAACACCTGCTCTATAACACCTGCTCTGTAGCACCTGCTCTATAACACCTGCTCTGTAGCACCTGCTCTGTAGCACCTGCTCTATAACACCTGCTCTATAACACCTGCTCTGTAGCACCTGCTCTGTAGCACCTGCTCTATAACACCTGCTCTATAATTCAATTCAATTCAATTCAGTTTATTTGTATAGCCCAATTTCACAAATTACAAATTTGTCTCGGAGTGCTTTACAATCTGTACACATAGACATCCCTGCCCAAAACCTCACATCGGACCAGGAAAAACTCCCAAATAACCCTTCAGGGGGAAAAAAAGGGAAGAAACCTGGAGGAGAGCAACAGAGGAGGATCCCTCTCCAGGATGGACAGAACAATAGATGTAATGTGTACAGAAGGACAGATTTAGAGTTAAAATACATTCAATGAATATGACAGAGTGTATGAATAGTTCATAGTAGGCATATTCCACGATGGAGACCTCCACGATCCATCAGGCAGATGGCGGTGGGGAGGAGGAGTGGGCGGAGTCTCAACAGTGGGCGGAGTCTCAACAGGACAGTGGCGCAGTCAGGAGCAGGAATTCCACGACCCAGACCTCAATGATCCATCAGGCAGATAGGATCTATGTCGTCTCATAGGGTCCGATGACCCCATGAGACGTGAAGTCAAAAGGACTCCGGGGAGAAAGCAGAGTTAGTAACGTGTGATTGAGAGATGAAAATTCATCCTTAAGGAGAGAAAAAAAAAGAGGAGATAGGTACTCAGTGCATCCTAAACGTCCCCCGGCAGCTATAAGCCTATAGCAGCATATCAAGGGGCTGGACCAGGTGAACCTGATTCAGCCCTAACTATAAGCTCTGTCAAAGAGGAAGGTCTTAAGTCTACTCTTAAACGAGGTGACTGTGTCTGCCTCCCGGACTGAAATTGGAAGCTGGTTCCATAAAAGGAGCTTGATAACTAAAGGCTCTGGCTCCCATTCTACTTTTTAAGACTCTAGGAACTACAAGTAGTCCCGCATTTAGTGAGGCAGCTCTCTAGTGGGGCAATATGGTACTACAAGCTCCTTAAGATATGATGGTGCATCACCAATCAAGGCTTTGTAGGTTAAGAGAAGAATTTTAAAAGTGATTCTTGATTTTACTGGGAGCCAGTGCAGAGCAGCTAGTGCAGGAGTGATGTGATCTTTTCTTAGTTTTAGTGAGAACACGAGCTGCAGCATTCTGGATCAACTGGAGGGACCTAAGAGACTTATAGAGCAGCCTGATAATAAGGAGTTGACCTAAGAGACTTATAGAGCAGCCTGATAATAAGGAGTTGACCTAAGAGACTTATTAGAGCAGCCTGATAATAAGGAGTTGACCTAAGAGACTTATTAGAGCAGCCTGATAATAAGGAGTTGCAGTAATCCAGTCTCGAAGTAACGAACGCGAGAACCAATTTTTCTGCATCTTTTTGAGACAAGATGTGCCTGATTATTGAAATATTACGTAGATGAAAGAATGCAGTCCTTGAGATTTGCTTTACGTGGGAGTTAAAGGACAAGTCGATCAAAGATAACGCCAAGATTCTTTACAGTGGTGTTGGATGCCAGGGCAATGCCGTCTACAGAATCCACATCACCAGATAATTGATCTCTGAGGTGCTCAGGGCCGATTAAAATTACTTGGTTTTGTCTGAGTTTAACATCAAGAAGTTGCAGGTCATCCATGTTTTTATGTCTTTAAGACATGCTTGAATTTTACCGAGTTGGTTGCTCTCCTCTGGTTTTATCGATAAATATAGTTGAGTATCATCTGCATAACAATGAAAGTTTATGGAGTGTTTCCTGATAATATTGCCCAAAGGAAGCATGTATAAGGTAAATAAAATTGGTCCAAGCACAGAACCTTGTGGAACTCCGTGATTAACGTTGGTGGTTATCGAGGTCATCGTTTACAAATACAAACTGAGATCGATCTGATAAATAGGATTTAAACCAAATTAGTGCCGTGCCTGAAATGCCAATCGACTGCTCCAGTCTCTGTAACAGGATGTCATGGTCAATGGTGTCGAATGCAGCACTAAGGTCTAACAAGACCAGGACAGAGGAGTCCTTTATCTGCTGCCATTAAGAGGTCATTTGTAATTTTCACCAGTGCCGGCTCGGTGCTGTGGGGTTTTCTAGATCCTGATTGAAATTTCTCAAATAAACTATTATGATGTAGCAAGTCGACAACTGATTTGCGACCACTTCCTCAAGGATCTTGGAGAGGAAGGGGAGGTTAGAGATCGGTCTGTAGTTAGCCAATACCTCTGGATCCAGAGTGGGCTTCTTCAGGAGAGGTTTAATAACAGCCACCTTGAAGGAGTGTGGTACGTGGCCTGTTAGCAGAGACACATTGATAATATCTAATAGAGAGCCGCCAATTAAAGGCAAAACGTCTTTAAGCAGCCTCGTCGGGATGGGGTCCAAGAGACAGGTAGACGTGTTCGAAGTAGAAACCGTTTAAGATAATTGGTCACGGTTGATAGGAGAAAATCCCTCCAAATATAACACCTGCTCTATAACACCTGCTCTATAACACCTGCTCTGTAGCACCTGCTCTATAACACCTGCTCTGTAACACCTGCTCTGTAGCACCTGCTCTGTAGCACCTGCTCTATAACACCTGCTCTATAACACCTGCTCTGTAGCACCTGCTCTGTAACACCTGCTCTATAACACCTGCTCTATAACACCTGCTCTATAACACCTGCTCTGTAGCACCTGCTCTGTAACACCTGCTCTATAACACCTGCTCTGTAACACCTGCTCTGTAGCACCTGCTCTGTAACACCTGCTCTATAACACCTGCTCTGTAGCACCTGCTCTGTAACACCTGCTCTATAACACCTGCTCTATAACACCTGCTCTGTAGCACCTGCTCTGTAACACCTGCTCTATAACACCTGCTCTGTAGCACCTGCTCTATAACACCTGCTCTATAACACCTGCTCTGTAACACCTGCTCTGTAGCACCTGCTCTATAACACCTGCTCTATAACACCTGCTCTGTAGCACCTGCTCTATAATACCTGCTCTATAACACCTGCTCTATAACACCTGCTCTGTAGCACCTGCTCTGTAGCACCTGCTCTATAACACCTGCTCTATAACACCTGCTCTGTAGCACCTGCTCTGTAGCACCTGCTCTATAACACCTGCTCTGTAGCACCTGCTCTATAACACCTTCTCTGTAGCACCTGCTCTATAACACCTGCTCTGTAGCACCTGCTCTATAACACCTGCTCTATAACACCTGCTCTGTAGCACCTGCTCTATAACACCTGCTCTATAACACTGGCACCTGCTTTATAACACCTGCTCTATAACACCTGCTCTATAACACCTGCTCTGTAGCACCTGCTTTATAACACCTGCTCTGTAACACCTGCTCTATAACACTTGCTCTGTAACACCTGATCTGTAGCACCTGCTCTGTAACACCTACTATTACTGCTAGCGTTATGCGTAGAGAACCTGCTGTTGTAGTTCTTAGGAGTGGCTGTAGTTCTAAGGAGTGGCTGTAGTTCTAAGGAGTGGCTGTAGTTCTTAGGAGTGGCTGTAGTTCCTGGCTGCATGGATAGGAGACTGCTCCTCATGGTGCGTCACAGGAGGGAAACATCGATGTTTCTCTTGTTGACACTTCTATTGTTTGCATTTACCATTAAAGCTCCTTGAGTTCCTTATAAAGCGCTAATTATTAATATAAATCACCTATTCCCACAAACGGTGCAAAGAAGGAGAAGAACACAACAGATATCAGTGGGTGGATTGTTTATGGGGGGGGGGGCAGTTCATCTCAAAGCTCAGATACAAGACGTCACACACACACACCACAGAAACACCACACACCAGGACACGCACTGGCAGACACAGGTCAACCCACGTGACCTCGGGGAGTTCACTCCAGTTCATTTGAGAGATTCACAACCAGAGGGCTTTGAGGAAGTCCAATAGAAGTCACAAATAAAGCACAGAGGCCAGGCCGACGGGGTCCGGGCCCGAGAGACCGGAGGCACAAGAGGGGAGGCCTGGACAAAAGCTCCTGGACAGGGACTGGTCTGAGGCCAACAGTGGTTAAGGAGCACAGGGAGTGGCACAGGAGGGGGAAAGAGGGGGGAAACAGAGGGGAACAAGAGGAGGAACAGAGGGAAACAGGGAACAGAGGGAAACAGAGAGGAACAGAGGGGAACAGAGGAGGGAACAGAGGGGGAACAGAGGGGGAACAGAGGAGGGAACAGAGGAGGGAACAGAGGGGAACAGAGGGGAACAGAGGGAACAGAGGAAACAGAGGGAACAGAGAGGGGGAAACAGAGAGGAACAGAGGGGAAACAGAGGGGGAACAGAGGGGGAACAGAGGGAACAGAGGGGGAACAGAGGGGAACAGAGGGGAACAGAGGGGGAACAGAGGGGAACAGAGGGGAACAGAGGGGGAACAGAGGGGGGAACAGAGGGGGAACAGAGGAGGGAACAGAGGGGAACAGAGGGAGGAACAGAGGGGAACAGAGGGGGAACAGAGGAGGGAACAGAGGGGGAACAGAGGGGGAACAGAGGGGAACAGAGGGGGGAACAGAGGGGGAACAGAGGGGAACAGAGGGGAACAGAGGGGGAACAGAGGAGGGAACAGAGGAGGGAACAGAGGGGAACAGAGGGGGAACAGAGGGGGAACAGAGGGGAACAGAGGGGGAACAGAGGGGGAACAGAGGGGGGAACAGAGGGGAACAGAGGGGGGAACAGAGGGGGAACAGAGGGGGGAACAGAGGAGGAACAGAGGAGGGAACAGAGGGGGAACAGAGGGGAACAGAGGGGGAACAGAGGGGAACAGAGGGAACAGGGGAGAGAGGGGGAACAGAGGAGGGAACAGAGGGGGAACAGAGGAGGGAACAGAGGAGGGAACAGAGGGGGAACAGAGGGGGGAACAGAGGGGGGAACAGAGGGGGAACAGAGGGAGGAACAGAGGGGGGAACAGAGGGAGGAACAGAGGGGGAACAGAGGGGGAACAGAGGAGGGAACAGAGGGGGAACAGAGGGGGGAACAGAGGGGGGAACAGAGGGGGAACAGAGGGGAACAGAGGAGGAACAGAGGGGAAACAGAGGGGGAACAGGGAGGGGGAACAGAGGGGAACAGAGGGGAACAGAGGGGGAACAGAGGAGAGGGGGAACAGAGGAGGAACAGGGGGGAAACAGAGGGGAAACAGAGGGGGAAACAGAGGGAACAGAGGGGAACAGAGGAGGGAGGAACAGAGGGAACAGGAGGGGACAGAGGAGGAACAGAGGAGGGGAAACAGAGGGGAACACAGAGGGGAACAGAGGGGGAACAGAGGGGGGAACAGAGGGGGAACAGAGGGGAACAGAGGGGGGAACAGAGGGGAACAGAGGGGAACAGAGGGGGAACAGAGGGGAACAGAGGAGGGGGAACAGAGGGGGAACAGAGGGGGAACAGAGGGGGAACAGAGGGGGAACAGAGGGGAACAGAGGAGGGAACAGAGGGGGGAACAGAGGGGGAACAGAGGGGGGAACAGAGGGGGAACAGAGGGGGAACAGAGGAGGGAACAGAGGGGGGAACAGAGGGGGAACAGAGGAGGGAACAGAGGGGGAACAGAGGGAGGAACAGAGGGGGAACAGAGGGAGGAACAGAGGGGGAACAGAGGGGAACAGAGGAGGGAACAGAGGAGGGAACAGAGGGGGAACAGAGGGCGGAACAGAGGGGGGAACAGAGGGCGGAACAGAGGGGGAACAGAGGGGTGGAGAAGAGGTGGAGGAAGAGGTTGAAGAAGAGGTGAATAAAGAGGAGGATGAAGAGGCGGAGGAAGTGAGCATGCCGGGGGTCACTTTGAGGGGGAGAGGGTCCTGGGACGTGGTGCTGCTGGCTCTCAGACAGGCGCCCTCAGACTCTTCACCATCAGCCACGAAGGTGTAGAACACGGGGCTGACGCAGCAGTACAGGTAGGCCACGCCCGCTGACGTGAGGGCCAGAGGTCTCGGGCTCGGGGACGGGTCCTCGTCTGGGCCAGGAGGCCAGATCCTGGAGGATCACCACGTTGTAGGGCGTCCAGCAGGCGAAGAAGGTGAAGATGATGACGAAGATGAGCTTGATGGCGCGACACTTCTCCTTCATGCGGGTGGAGAGGATGCGCGCGGCGATGGAGGCGTAGCAGTACATCACCATGAGCAGCGGCAGCAGGAAGAAGAGCAGGAACTGCTGGACCACATCGGATCAGGCGCCCGAAATGGTGGAAAAAACCTGGTAGAGGGAAGAGGAGGACGACCAGAGGAAACCGCTCAGGAGGAACTTGACACATGGGGAAGAGGGATGACACTGTAGGAGGCCCTTATGACCTGCGCTGGAGTGAGGTGACACATGGAGGAGGTGCAGAGTGTGAGGTGACACATGGAGGAGGTGCAGAGGTGAGGACACATGGAGGAGGAAGATGTGGTCACCGCTCAGGTGACACATGGAGGAGGTGCAGAGCGTGAGGTGACAGGAGGAGGTGCAGAGTGAGGTGACACATGGAGGAGGTGCAGAGTGTGAGGTGACACATGGAGGAGGTGCAGAGTGTGAGGTGACACATGGAGGAGGTGCAGAGTGTGAGGTGACATGGAGGAGGTGCAGAGTGTGAGGTGACACATGGAGGAGGTGCAGAGTGTGAGGTGACACATGGAGGAGGTGCAGAGAGTGAGGTGACATGGAGGAGGTGCAGAGCGTGAGGTGACACATGGAGGAGGTGCAGAGTGTGAGGTGACACATGGAGGAGGTGCAGAGTGTGAGGTGACACATGGAGGAGGTGCAGAGTGTGAGGTGACACATGGAGGAGGTGCAGAGTGAGGTGACATGGAGGAGGTGCAGAGCGTGAGGTGACACATGGAGGAGGTGCAGAGTGTGAGGTGACACATGGAGGAGGTGCAGAGTGTGAGGTGACACATGGAGGAGGTGCAGAGTGTGAGGTGACACATGGAGGAGGTGCAGAGTGTGAGGTGACATGGAGGAGGTGCAGAGTGTGAGGTGACACATGGAGGAGGTGCAGAGTGAGGTGACATGGAGGAGGTGCAGAGTGTGAGGTGACACATGGAGGAGGTGCAGAGTGTGAGGTGACACATGGAGGAGGTGCAGAGTGTGAGGTGACACATGGAGGAGGTGCAGAGTGTGAGGTGACACATGGAGGAGGTGCAGAGTGTGAGGTGACACATGGAGGAGGTGCAGTGAGGTGACACATGGAGGAGGTGCAGAGTGTGAGGTGACACATGGAGGAGGTGCAGAGTGTGAGGTGACATGGAGGAGGTGCAGAGTGTGAGGTGACACATGGAGGAGGTGCAGAGTGAGGTGACATGGAGGAGGTGCAGAGTGTGAGGTGACACATGGAGGAGGTGCAGAGTGAGGTGACACATGGAGGAGGTGCAGAGTGAGGTGACACATGGAGGAGGTGCAGAGTGTGAGGTGACATGGAGGAGGTGCAGAGTGAGGTGACACATGGAGGAGGTGCAGAGCGTGAGGTGACACATGGAGGAGGTGCATAGCGTGAGGTGACACATGGAGGAGGTGCAGAGTGTGACACATGGAGGAGGTGCAGAGTGTGAGGTGACACATGGAGGAGGTGCAGAGTGAGGTGACACATGGAGGAGGTGCAGAGTGTGAGGTGACACATGGAGGAGGTGCAGAGTGAGGTGACACATGGAGGAGGTGCAGAGTGAGGTGACATGGAGGAGGTGCAGAGTGTGAGGTGACACATGGAGGAGGTGCAGAGTGTGAGGTGACACATGGAGGAGGTGCAGAGTGTGAGGTGACACATGGAGGAGGTGCAGAGTGTGAGGTGACACATGGAGGAGGTGCAGAGTGTGAGGTGACACATGGAGGAGGTGCAGAGTGTGAGGTGACACATGGAGGAGGTGCAGAGTGTGAGGTGACACATGGAGGAGGTGCAGAGTGTGAGGTGACACATGGAGGAGGTGCAGAGTGTGAGGTGACACATGGAGGAGGTGCAGAGCGTGAGGTGACATGGAGGAGGTGCAGAGTGAGGTGACACATGGAGGAGGTGCAGAGTGTGAGGTGACACATGGAGGAGGTGCAGAGTGTGAGGTGACATGGAGGAGGTGCAGAGTGTGAGGTGACACATGGAGGAGGTGCAGAGTGTGAGGTGACATGGAGGAGGTGCAGAGCGTGAGGTGACACATGGAGGAGGTGCAGAGTGTGAGGTGACACATGGAGGAGGTGCAGAGTGTAAGGTGACACATGGAGGAGGTGCAGAGTGAGGTGACACATGGAGGAGGTGCCGAGCGTGAGGTGACACATGGAGGAGGTGCAGAGTGTGAGGTGACACATGGAGGAGGTGCAGAGCGTGAGGTGACACATGGAGGATGTGCAGAGTGTAAGGTGACACATGGAGGAGGTGCAGAGGTGACACATGGAGGAGGTGAGGTGACACATGGAGGAGGTGCAGAGCATGAGGTGACACATGGAGGAGGTGCAGAGTGTGAGGTGACACATGGAGGAGGTGCAGAGTGTGAGGTGACATGGAGGAGGTGCAGAGTGTGAGGTGACACATGGAGGAGGTGCAGAGTGTGAGGTGACACATGGAGGAGGTGCAGAGCGTGAGGTGACACATGGAGGAGGTGCAGAGCGTGAGGTGACACATGGAGGAGGTGCAGAGTGTGAGGTGACACATGGAGGAGGTGCAGAGTGTGAGGTGACATGGAGGAGGTGCAGAGTGTGAGGTGACATGGAGGAGGTGCAGAGTGTGAGGTGACACATGGAGGAGGTGCAGAGTGTGAGGTGACACATGGAGGAGGTGCAGAGCGTGAGGTGACATGGAGGAGGTGCAGAGTGTGAGGTGACACATGGAGGAGGTGCAGAGTGAGGTGACACATGGAGGAGGGGCAGAGCGTGAGGTGACATGGAGGAGGTGCAGAGTGAGGTGACACATGGAGGAGGTGCAGAGTGTGGCCTGACACATGGAGGAGGTGCAGAGTGTGAGGTGACACATGGAGGAGGTGCAGAGTGTGAGGTGACACATGGAGGAGGTGCAGAGCGTGAGGTGACATGGAGGAGGTGCAGAGTGTGAGGTGACATGGAGGAGGTGCAGAGCGTGAGGTGACACATGGAGGAGGTGCAGAGCGTGAGGTGACACATGGAGGAGGTGCAGAGTGTGAGGTGACACATGGAGGAGGTGCAGAGTGTGAGGTGACACATGGAGGAGGTGCAGAGTGTGAGGTGACATGGAGGAGGTGCAGAGTGTGAGGTGACACATGGAGGAGGTGCAGAGCGTGAGGTGACACATGGAGGAGGTGCAGAGCGTGAGGTGACATGGAGGAGGTGCAGAGCGTGAGGTGACACATGGAGGAGGTGCAGAGCGTGAGGTGACACATGGAGGAGGTGCAGAGTGTGAGGTGACATGGAGGAGGTGCAGAGTGTGAGGTGACACATGGAGGAGGTGCAGAGTGTGAGGTGACATGGAGGAGGTGCAGAGTGTGAGGTGACACATGGAGGAGGTGCAGAGCATGAGGTGACACATGGAGGAGGTGCAGAGTGAGGTGACATGGAGGAGGTGCAGAGTGTGAGGTGACACATGGAGGAGGTGCAGAGTGTGAGGTGACACATGGAGGAGGTGCAGAGAGTGAGGTGACATGGAGGAGGTGCAGAGCGTGAGGTGACACATGGAGGAGGTGCAGAGTGTGAGGTGACACATGGAGGAGGTGCAGAGCGTGAGGTGACACATGGAGGAGGTGCAGAGTGTGAGGTGACACATGGAGGAGGTGCAGAGTGTGAGGTGACACATGGAGGAGGTGCAGAGTGTGAGGTGACACATGGAGGAGGTGCAGAGTGTGAGGTGACATGGAGGAGGTGCAGAGCGTGAGGTGACACATGGAGGAGGTGCAGAGTGTGAGGTGACACATGGAGGAGGTGCAGAGTGTGAGGTGACACATGGAGGAGGTGCAGAGCGTGAGGTGACACATGGAGGAGGTGCAGAGTGTGAGGTGACACATGGAGGAGGTGCAGAGTGTGAGGTGACACATGGAGGAGGTGCAGAGCGTGAGGTGACACATGGAGGAGGTGCAGAGCGTGAGGTGACATGGAGGAGGTGCAGAGCGTGAGGTGACACGTGGAGGAGGTGCAGAGTGTGAGGTGACACATGGAGGAGGTGCAGAGTGAGGTGACACATGGAGGAGGTGCAGAGTGTGAGGTGACACATGGAGGAGGTGCAGAGTGTGAGGTGACACATGGAGGAGGTGCAGAGTGTGAGGTGACACATGGAGGAGGTGCAGAGTGTGAGGTGACACATGGAGGAGGTGCAGAGGTGCAGAGTGTGAGGTGACACATGGAGGAGGTGCAGAGCGTGAGGTGACACATGGAGGAGGTGCAGAGCGTGAGGTGACACATGGAGGAGGTGCAGAGCGTGAGGTGATACATGGAGGAGGTGCAGAGTGAGGTGACACATGGAGGAGGTGCAGAGTGTGAGGTGACACATGGAGGAGGTGCAGAGCGTGAGGTGACACATGGAGGAGGTGCAGAGCGTGAGGTGACACATGGAGGAGGTGCAGAGTGTGAGGTGACACATGGAGGAGGTGCAGAGTGTGAGGTGACACATGGAGGAGGTGCAGAGTGTGAGGTGACACATGGAGGAGGTGCAGAGCGTGAGGTGACACATGGAGGAGGTGCAGAGCGTGAGGTGACACATGGAGGAGGTGCAGAGTGTGAGGTGACATGGAGGAGGTGCAGAGTGTGAGGTGACATGGAGGAGGTGCAGAGTGTGAGGTGACACATGGAGGAGGTGCAGAGTGTGAGGTGACACATGGAGGAGGTGCAGAGTGTGAGGTGACACATGGAGGAGGTGCAGAGTGTGAGGTGACACATGGAGGAGGTGCAGAGTGAGGTGACACATGGAGGAGGTGCAGAGTGTGAGGTGACACATGGAGGAGGTGCAGAGTGTGAGGTGACATGGAGGAGGTGCAGAGCGTGAGGTGACACATGGAGGAGGTGCAGAGTGTGAGGTGACACATGGAGGCAGAGTGTGAGGTGAGGTGACACGTGGAGGAGGTGCAGAGTGTGAGGTGACACATGGAGGAGGTGCAGAGTGA
>NC_079395.1:24097546-24132546 GCF_029220125.1 Pseudoliparis swirei | reverse complement strand
CTGCAGGGGGAGGAGAGCACCGGTCAGGGCGACACGAGGCCCTCGCCATGCTCCACGGACCATGTGACGCCACCTTGATGTCGTCCTAGTTGACGAGCACACACGAATACTTTGAGTTTCCTCCTGCAGCCGACAACAGGACTCGTGTGAGCAGGTCTACAGGAGACCTGCTGAGGGGGTTCAGCCCCAGAGGACCTGTCGGGACCTCTTTGTGTGGGAACAGGCCCAGAGAGGGGGAGGGGGGGAGGGCGCCGCTGGGTCTGGAGACACCCATCAGTGTGGTTCCACTCACCTGTTGGTGTCCGGGTCCTGAACCGAAGCAGCATACAGGTAGCCTCCCGTCTCCGACCCCTTCACAGGGATCTTAATCTGAAACTCAAGGTCATTAAAGTCAGTCCACGGACCCAGAGCACCTGGTCCTCCGGCGGGCGGCGTGTGAACTACCTGAGCCGTGCGCCGGTCCACGCGGTTGTTTCTGTCCGTCAGATGGATGTTGTAGACTTTTAGGGGGGGGGCCCCCAGCATCTCCATGGCAACTGGACACGCCTCCAACTTCTGGAGAGCCAGCCGGTGGTAGTCTGACTCAGCAAACCTCTCTAATGGAGAGTACACACACACACACACCACACACACACACACACACACTATTGAATAAACAAACTACTGTAAGAAACAACCATCTTTACTAAATGTTTTTTTTTAATGTTAAAAATAAATAAATAGAAAATGCTTTTTATTTTTTTTGTTAAATAAAATACAAAATGTTAAACAAAACATTATTTGTGTAATGTCATCTCAAGCTAAATGTTTATTGTTTTAGCGCTCGATCGCACCAGACGCCACTCTCCGTTGACTCCCTACGGCGCCTCGTTGTTCAGGCGCCACGAAGAGTTAACAGTCTCAACTTTAAGCGTGAAGTGTGGAGGAGCACCGAACATCAACGTCACGCTCAGCCAAGGCAGCCAATAGGATGAGCAGGAGGCCCAAGGCAGCCAATAGGATCAACAGGAGGCCCAAGGCAGCCAATAGGATGAGCAGGAGGCCCAAGGCAGCCAATAGGATGAGCAGGAGGCCCAAGGCAGCCAATAGGATGAACAGGAGGCCCAAGGCAGCCAATAGGATGAGCAGGAGGCCCAAGGCAGCCAATAGGATGAGCAGGAGGCCCAAGGCAGCCAATAAGATGAGCAGGAGGCCCAAGGCAGCCAATAGGATGAGCAGGAGGCCCAAGGCAGCCAATAGGATGAACAGGAGGCCCAAGGCAGCCAATAGGATGAACAGGAGGCCCAAGGCAGCCAATAGGATGAGCAGGAGGCCCAAGGCAGCCAATAGGATCAACAGGAGGCCCAAGGCAGGTGGTACTCAGCATAATCTTTACCAGTACTTCCGCACCTCGCTGCTTTACGTGTTTTTGCGAAGGCGTCTTTGGAGCGGCTGCACTTTTAAAAGTGGCGTCTGGTGTGACCGCCCTCAGGTCGCTGCCCTGAGGTCATGTCCAGTGGAAATGGGCCTTGGGTTCTATTCCCTGGTTCCTCTTCTGTAGTGACGAGACTCTAACGGTGGCACGAGTTTTTGACAGTGACTCAATTTGGACTCGCTCCATGAGGGTCTGACCTCGAGGCCTCGACCCGTCTGAGCCACTGGAGGGCTGAAGGAAAGTATCTGCAGTTGGCAGTTTGCAAATGAAACGTAATGAAATGTGTTCCCATGTCAACATGGGGTCCACACACACACACACACACACACACACACACACACACACACACACACACACACACACACACACACACACACACACACACACACACACACACACACACACACACACACACACACACACACACACACACACACACACACACACACACACACACACACACACACGTCCTCACTCTGCAGCAGGTAGTACATGGTGCCGACCCCTCCCCCGGTCAGCAGGGTGGTGAAGATGGCGAGCTGCTGCAGGTGGCTGGTGGAAACCCTCATCTTTTATTCTGGATGGAATAATGCAGAAAACACACAACACACAACACACAACACGGAGCACATGTCAGCTGTGAGTCGTGGACGGGCCTCACACGGAGGGGCTGGGATGAGGCGTCAGTGGAGAGGGAGGGGCTTTAAGGGGTCGTCAGACCCGACCTTCCTCTGACCCGGTGTCAGAGAGGTTCTGGACATGCGTCAACTCCACTCAGCTCATCATCCCCCCACAACAACATCACATCCTGGTGAGAGATGAACTTCCCAAACCTTTGGGCAATCGCTCAAACTCCACACTTAGAAATTAAACTCCCTCCCATCTTTCTACAGAAGCAACACTGAGACCAGCTGCCACTCACACCTCCAGGTCTTGATCCCGACATCCTCAACAACCACCGGCCGTCTGAAGTCCTCCAACGTTCTGTTGACGACCAACTCAGACCCACCTGACTCCACCCACCTGACTCCACCCACCTGGACTCCACCCACCTGACTCCACCCACCTGACTCCACCCACCTAAATCCACCCACCTGACTCCAACCACCTGACTCCACCCACCTGGACTCCACCCACCTGACTCCAACCACCTGACTCCACCCACCTGACTCCACCCACCTGACTCCACCCACCTAAATCCACCCACCTGACTCCAACCACCTGACTCCACCCACCTGGACTCCACCCATCTGGACTCCAACCACCTGACTCCACCCACCTGACTCCAACCACCTGACTCCAACCACCTGGACTCCACCCACCTAAATCCACCCACCTGACTCCAACCACCTGACTCCAACCACCTGACTCCACCCATCTGGACTCCAACCACCTGACTCCACCCACCTGACTCCAACCACCTGACTCCACCCACCTGACTCCACCCACCTGACTCCACCCACCTGACTCCAACCACCTGACTCCAACCACCTGACTCCACCCACCTGACTCCACAAATCTGGACTCCAACCACCTGACTCCACCCACCTGACTCCACCCACCTAAATCCACCCACCTGACTCCACCCACCTGACTCCACAACTCCACAAATCTGGACTCCAACCACCTGACTCCACCCACCTAAATCCACCCACCTGACTCCACCCACCTGACTCCACCCACCTGGACTCCACCCACCTGACTCCACCCACCTGTACGGTCCATTTCAATCCGGAGTCAGACCTCCCCACAGCTCAGAAACCGCCTCGTCCTCCCTTCAGATCCCCTCAGATCCCCTGAGATCCCTTCAGATCCCCTCAGATCCCTTCAGATCCAGTTATTTTGGCCACGTAGTTAACCACTTTTTTCATTGTTCTACTTAACAATGGGAGTTTTGATATGGGCCCATACTTTGTCATCTTTCGGGGGTCTCAACAAGCTTTCTTTAGGACAGGTTTAATAACAGTGTGAAGACACCTGAGAGACGGGATGAGGTCACAAGGTGTAAAGGTCAGAGGTCATGCAGCGCGACGTGTGTGAAGTGCGTTGGGAGAAGCAGCAGGAGGTGTGTGATGTCTTCGAGACTGCTTTGGTTGATTTATTAAATTGTGTCATGATATTTGAATGTGTGTTATTTAAAGATGGAGACAACAGATACCCGGAGGTGGAGGTCGATGAGACGTTATGAATATGTGTCACACTATGGAACGTTGACTGCTGCTACAAACACAGTATTGGTGTGGAAAATAAACTGATGGTGAATAAACTGATGGTGAGAGCAGTTCTCTCAGCTCCCTCGCTGGTGATGGTCTCTGAGGGGACCCGGCTCGGGACCCGGCTCGGGACCCGGCTCCACGCGGCTCCTCTTACCTGGACCTTCTCTCCACATGCTGCTCTGAAGACTTCTCACCTTGGGGTTCAGCGGCTGGACGACTCGAGTTTGTTTACTTCCGGGTACGTAATACGGAGCGTGGCCAATCGGATGTGGGTGCGCTCCGTTACACACAGGCGTGTACCGCTCACATTCGGGCAGGCGGGGTTTGTGTCTTCTTCTTCTTCTTCTTCTTCTTCTTCTTCTTCTTCTTGTTTAACGGCGGTTGGCATCCATCTTATTGGTGCATTACCGCCACCTTCTGGTCCGGAGTATGAATCACACAATAGACTTACACTCTTTACCCCAAACCAACAACAACAACAACAACAACTAATAAAAAGAAATAATAATAATACTATTATTATTTATAATAATTAACAATTAATAATTGTTCATCTTGTCACATGACATATATTGTTCATCTGGTCACATGACATCTATTGTTCACCTGGTCACATGACATCTATTGTTCACCTGGTCACATGACATCTATTGATCATCTGGTCACATGACATCTATTGTTCATCTGGTCACATGACATCTATTGTTCACCTGGTCACATGACATCTATTGTTCACCTGGTCACATGACATCTATTGTTCATCTAGTCACATGACATCTATTGTTCATCTAGTCACATGACTTCTATTGTTCATCTGGTCACATGACATCTATTGTTCACCTGGTCACATGACATCTATTGTTCATCTGGTCACATGACATCTATTGTTCACCTGGTCACATGACATCTATTGTTCATCTAGTCACATGACATCTATTGTTCATCTGGTCACATGACATCTATTGTTCACCTGGTCACATGACATCTATTGTTCATCTAGTCACATGACATATATTGTTCATCTGGTCACATGACATCTATTGTTCATCTGGTCACATGACATCTATTGTTCACCTGGTCACATGACATCTATTGTTCATCTAGTCACATGACATCTATTGTTCATCTGGTCACATGACATCTATTGTTCACCTGGTCACATGACATCTATTGTTCATCTGGTCACATGACATCTATTGTTCATCTAGTCACATGACATCTATTGTTCATCTGGTCACATGACATCTATTGTTCACCTGTTCACATGACATCTATTGTTCATCTAGTCACATGACATCTATTGTTCATCTGGTCACATGACATCTATTGTTCATCTGGTCACATGACATCTATTGTTCACCTGGTCACATGACATCTATTGTTCACCTGGTCACATGACATCTATTGTTCATCTGGTCACATGACATCTATTGTTCACCTGGTCACATGACATCTATTGTTCATCAGGTCACATGACATCTATTGTTCACCTGGTCACATGACATCTATTGTTCATCTGGTCACGTTCATCTGGTCACATGACATCTATTGTTCATCTAGTTACATGACATCTATTGTTCATCTGGTCACATGACATCTATTGTTCATCTGGTCTCATGACATCTATTGTTCATCTGGTCACATGACATCTATTGTTCACCTGGTCACATGACATCTATTGTTCATCTGGTCACATGACATCTATTGTTCATCTAGTCACATGACATCTATTGTTCATCTAGTCACATGACATCTATTGTCCATCTGGTCACATGACATCTATTGTTCACCTGGTCACATGACATCTATTGTTCATCTAGTCACATGACATCTATTGTTCACCTGGTCACATGACATCTATTGTTCATCTGGTCACATGACATCTATTGTTCACCTAGTCACATGACATCTATTGTTCATCTGGTCACATGACATCTATTGTTCATCTAGTCACATGACATCTATTGTCCATCTGGTCACATGACATCTATTGTTCACCTGGTCACATGACATCTATTGTTCATCTAGTCACATGACATCTATTGTTCACCTGGTCACATGACATCTATTGTTCATCTGGTCACATGACATCTATTGTTCACCTGGTCACATGACATCTATTGTTCATCTGGTCTCATGACATCTATTGTTCATCTGGTCACATGACATCTATTGTTCACCTGGTCACATGACATCTATTGTTCATCTGGTCACATGACATCTATTGTTCATCTGGTCACATGACATCTATTGTTCATCAGGTCACATGACATCTATTGTTCATCTGGTCACATGACATCTATTGTTCATCAGGTCACATGACATCTATTGTTCATCTGGTCACATGACATCTATTGTTCATCTGGTCACATGACATCTATTGTTCATCTGGTTACATGACATCTATTGTTCATCTGGTAACATGACATCTATTGTTCATCTGGTCACATGACATCTATTGTTCATCTGGTCACATGACATCTATTGTTCATCTGGTCACATGACATCTATTGTTCATCTGGTTACATGACATCTATTGTTCATCTGGTCACATGACATCTATTGTTCATCTGGTCACATGACATCTATTGTTCATCTGGTCACATGACATCTATTGTTCACCTGGTCACATGACATCTAGTGTTCATCTGGTCACATGACATCTATTGTTCATCTGGTCACATGACATCTATTGTTCACCTGGTCACATGACATCTAGTGTTCATCTGGTCACATGACATCTATTGTTCATCTGGTCACATGACATCTATTGTTCATGTGGTCACATGACATCTATTGTTCATCTGGTCACATGACATATATTGTTCATCTGGTCACATGACATCTATTGTTCACCTGATCCTCCTCTGTTCTCTCTTGAAGGTTTCTTCATTTATTTCCCCCAGAAAGTTTTTTTTCTATTCCTTGGGAGTTGTTCCTGATCTGATGTGAGGTCAAAGGTCAAAGGTCAGGGATGTCTCTGTGTACAGATTGTAAAGCCCTCTGAGTATCATTTGTAACTTGTATCTTCCACTACAATATACACAGCGTTTCTGTGAGAGGGGGGGGGGGAGCACCAGGAAGTCCAAATACTGATATTATTTATTATATATATTATAGTATTCTTCTTCAATGACTGGTAAGAAGTTGATCACGGGTACTTCTGAGAGAGACAATGGAGGCCTGCTTGTGGAGATGAGAGCTCAGAAGGCTCACTGACCTCGGAGCAGCTGCTTGTAGCTTCAGCTGAGCTCCTTCCTCCAGGAACACAAGGCCTGAGGGATGCTGTTAGTGTCCAGTAGAATTGTTCTACTATGATAATGAGGAGTAGCATGGACCAGGATCCAGACCTCCATCCATGAGACACAAGGACAGGTAGAGGTCTGACAGCAGGACGTCTCCACATCTCACGCCCACACTAAAAACACATTGTTTCCCACTATAACGTGAACAACATTATTTTTTTAAAGATGGCTTGAAGAAATTTTACTTTCTCGATTATTGTTGTCCACTTATTGTGAGTCCCTTTGGGTGAAAGCATCAGCTGAATGTAGCGTAGAACCATGTCACGCTCACGCTGCTCGCTCTTGTCTCCAGGGCCAGGCCATGGGGCCTCACGCGGGTTCCTGGTGGTTTGGAAGAAGCAGAAGTTAAATGTTTATGGCTCCTGCTACAACGAACACATCCACATATTCATACACACGTATTCAGATCCAGTGTATGAACATCATGCACATCCTCTGGTAGTATCACCGGGGGCACCAGCTCAAACACACGGCCCCGCCCTTCTCCCAGGAGGCCGGTGTCACCCCTGCGCCACATCGAGCGCATCTCGTTGTGCGCATGCGTTGCCGAAGCACTCCTCTCCGGCTGCTGTTACAACCGGAGCCAGGGAGCGGCTGCACGTCTTCTTGAGAGCCGCGAGCGAGCTACTTCACACCGGGTAAGCGAGTAGCACCGGGTCCTGCGGCACGTCGGACCACAAAGGGCCCGGGAAGCTGCGGGCCCCGGGGGCCTTTGTTCACACCGGGCACGAGCTGTGACATCACACCCACGTGTGGAGACGAACCATGACAGCTTGTCATTGTCTGTGGCTCAGTCTGTTATTATGACTCTGTGTTGAGCCTTTCACTGGAGCTGGAGCTTCTCTTCCTAACTGTTGACCAGCTCCACAACTTCCCCCGGTGTCACGGGTTACCAGGCGACCGTGTTAACTGGAGACTTCTCAGCCCGACGCGTCCGCTGTTGTCAGGTTACGACGGCCGTCAGGATCGGGTAGACCCCGTATAGCTGCCCTCGTGAATGCCGCTCGGTTGAATGGTGTAAGACACCGTCAAACTCTATTCATACTAATATATAGGATACCAATAAAAACAGGCATTCACGGGGGCAGCTACGTTCTCTTCCTACTTTCAACTCCTGTCTAACTGCGACCACACCGGACGGGTTCGGTTCAAAGTCTCCGGTTAACACGGTTGCTTCTTAACCCGTGACACCGGTCCGGATATACGGGAAGGTCTTTATAGCCGAGCCGGTGTTACGGGCTAAGAAGCGACCGTGTTAACTGGAGACTTCGAGCGCACGGGTCCGTTGGCGTCGTGGTTCCAGTTGAACACAGGACGACCGCAGGGAGCTGCCCTCGTGACCGCCGCCATGTTCCATGTGTGTAGTATATATGAGAGGGGCTGACACTGTGACACGACTTAACCGAGCGGCATTCACGAGGACAGCTATGCACTGTCACTGTTGTAACAGGTAACACCTGCATCAGGCATCGCAGAGGTGCATTGTGTACATAGTGTAAACATTGTGTACATAGTGTGTCGTGTTGGAGCAGGTCAGGCGTGCATAGGACCAGAGCCCCTCGCCTCGAGGCGTTGCATCCACTGCAGCTGGCTGCTGGGAACGGGTCCTGAAGCCCTTTGTGCGTCCGGTTCTAACCGAAGCTCCCGTGCTGTCACATGAACATCTTCACATAAATCCCAACATGGCAACGTAACAACAGGAGCTTCCTCCCGACCCGCCGCCTTCCTCTGAAGTGTGTGTGCTCTCTTCTGTGAATTGTCCAGCGTCTCGAATACTATCTAATTACGTCATAAGAATAGAATAGAATATACACTTTTATTAATCCCCAAGGGGAAATTAGTTCTCTGCATTTAACCCATCCTAAGTTATTAAGGAGCAGTGGGCTGCGGAAGGCGCCGGAAGCAACTGGGGTTCAGTGCCTTGCTCAAGGACACTTGACTTGCAACTAATGGGAGGCGATCGAACCCACAACCCTGCGGTTGCAGGACGGCCCTCTTACCCCACTGAGCTAAAGCCGCCCCATCATGATCATTCTGTATCCCAGTGTTGACAGGTGAGGCCTTGGTGGTTGTTCCCGTGCTGGCTGTGCCCTCATCTACTGGGTGAGACGGTCAGTCCACAGGAGGGTTCCCGTGGTTACGTGTTTGACTGAACCCAGGCTCTGCTGTCCGGCGCCATGCTGGGCGCCGTGGTGGTGGGCGTGGGCGCGGCCGGCCGCTCGAGGATCAGAGACATGAGCGCTCCTCCAGCCGGCAGCCCGGCTCCCACGCTCCAGCTCAGAGGGTTCATCTCCAGGTGAGACCAGCAGCAGCAACACCTGGAGGCCCCGCAGAGGCCTGCAGCACTCATGGGAGTACTCATGGTATTACTCATGGGAGTACTCATGGTGTTACTCATGGGAGTACTCATGGGAGTACTCATGGTATTACTCATGGGAGTACTCATGGTATTACTCATGGGAGTACTCATGGTATTACTCATGGGAGTACTTATGGTGTTACTCATGGTGTTACTCATGGTATTACTCATGGTATTACTCATGGGAGTACTTATGGTGTTACTCATGGTGTTACTCATGGTATTACTCATGGTATTACTCATGGTGTTACTCATGGTATTACTCATGGTATTACTCATGGTATTACTCATGGTGTAACTCATGGTATTACTCATGGTGTTACTCATGGTATTACTCATGGTATTACTCATGGTGTTACTCATGGTATTACTCATGGTATTACTCATGGTATTACTCATGGTGTTACTCATGGTGTTACTCATGGTATTACTCATGGTGTTACTCATGGTATTACTCATGGTGTTACTCATGGTATTACTCATGGTATTACTCATGGTATTACTCATGGTATTACTCATGGTATTACTCATGGGAGTACTCATGGTATTACTCATGGGAGTACTTATGGTGTTACTCATGGTGTTACTCATGGGAGTACTTATGGTGTTACTCATGGTATTACTCATGGTATTACTCATGGTGTTACTCATGGGAGTACTCATGGTATTACTCATGGGAGTACTCATGGTATTACTCATGGGAGTACTTATGGTGTTACTCATGGTATTACTCATGGGAGTACTTATGGTTTTACTCGTGGTGTTACTCGTGGTATTACTCGTGGTATTACTCATGGTCAGGGCTCCAGACTAACTTTTTTAACTAGGAGCACAGTCGCTCCTAACTTAAAATGTTAGGGGTGCAAGCAGAAAATTTAGGGGCGCACTTTTTCCTGGGTCAAAATGGGTCTTGGGTGCACCTTCTATTCATGCAGTCGAGCTATTGAGTGCGTGATCAGCAGCTGGCCGCTCTGCCGTGATACGCGCACACAGGTGAGCACACCTCCTTGAAACATACTATTGAGAACATATTCGCTGACATGAACCTGATGAACACAGTTGTTTTTTGTTTTTTCAACGCAGACTTTTTTTTTGCCTTGAGCGCCGGGATTTGTCATAGGCGCTTGACGGCGCCCAAATTTTCTCTGCAGGAAAAACCCTGACACACTATAAATCGACTTGCAAAGTTTTCCCATCATTTTACTGTATTACTGATAAATAATTTGACAATATACAATCTTATGCCTGTTTGCCTTCATGAACTGCAAAACATTCACAACAGAGAACTCTTCAGAAGTTACTGTATTGAGTTTAAACATATTTGAAGAGAAAACATACCTTGAGCATGTGCATGTTGCACTTGATGTGGCCAATCAAAACATTTGTTGGTTTCTAGAGATGCACCGATCAGGTTTTTGGTGCCGATCACCGATCACTGAAATCAGTATCTGCCGATCACCGATAATACCGATCACCGATCACTGAAATCAGTATCTGCCGATCCGATAATACCAATCACCGATCACGGTGTTGATTGAAACATTCTATTTATTGTGTAGCATTATTGCCTAGGACTATGAGGAAATACATATAAAGCAACTCAAACATTAAAGAAATTACCGATTTCTTTAAACATTTAGAACTTTACTTGAAAAATTTCCTAATTGATACATTAAAATTGTTTGATTTATTTGTAGGGGATTTCAGATATGTATGGAACACATCTGCATCATTCATTTCCTGGAACTCTTGGGAAATCTATATACAGGACTTTTCTTAACATACAAAAGACTGACTAATTTTTATAAACTCTTCCTTGGTACAGTAAACATTTTAATGTTAGCATAATTTAAGCTAAATCTCAGAAAATATCTATAAAGATACATCAGTTCATTGTTTACTTTTCTATGTCCGTGTATGATTGATCGACATCTTATTTTGATAAACGGATGTTGTTTCACGTGGTTCTTTCAGCTAACCTTGCAAACCCGGATGTTGTCACTTAAATCCTTCCGCTAACGTTATCAAAACCTCGCGCCTCTCGCGCTCCAGATCGAATCGTTTACCGTGAACATCAGTCTATAGGGGCTCAGACATGTGAGAGTCGGCTGAGTTGACCCAGAGATTCAACTGGGGACGGGGACGGGACGCGGTGGTGAGGATCCCTCTGACCTCTCACTCTCGCCCTCGCCTCGCTGCGTCTCCGTTGCGTGCGCCTCTTTTTCACATTAGCCCCCTCTCACACACAGGCCAGTCTTCTTCTTCTTCGATTTTCGTCTCCTTTCTTCTTCTTCTGGAGTTAATGTCGGTTAGCAAACCAGTCATTCAGGCATTACCGCTAACTGTAGTGGGCTGAAGTGTAGAACAAGTTTGTAAACAACAAAAATATTTAATAACAAAAAAAAGAAATCTGCTAATTGCTGGGCGCATGCGAGTTGATGAAAAATTTACTCGCACTGTGTCTAATTTTAGGCGCAAAATGCGACCATTTGGTCGCAGTCTGGAGCCCTGATGGTATTACTCGTGGTATTACTCGTGGTAGTACTCGTGGTATTACTCGTGGTAGTACTCGTGGTAGTACTCGTGGTATTACTCGTGGTAGTACTCGTGGTAGTACTTGTGGTAGTACTCGTGGTATTACTCGTGGTAGTACTCGTGGTAGTACTCGTGGTATTACTTGTGGTATTACTCGTGGTATTACTCATGGTACTTTTGTAGTTCTACTTTCTTGAAGAAATGTATCTTTCTGTATTCTTGTTGTTCTGAGTTAGTTCTCTTAGTTGAAGTAACTTATTAGGGTCCTCTAAGACTTCGTCGAAGAGGAACCTATTGTTATTGAAAGGATTATTATTTTCTCTAGCGATCGTTGCCCTTTTGAGGCCTTTATCATATCCCAAACGTTGTCAAATTTGACATGCATATCAGGACTGGTGAAAATTTTGATATTTTACAGGTCTCGCATTTTAGTACAATACAATTGCTCTATAGCGCCCCCTTGCAGTAGAAAGGCTGCCATTTTTGAAAGCTATGACCGATTGTTCTGAAATTTGGTATACATGTTCACTTGGACCTGCTCTACAAATAAGTTAATGGTGGCCATCAAATGCGCCTACTTAGATTTTCCGCCATTTTGAATTTTGTAAAAAAATATTTTTTTCACTTTTTTCCAAAACGCTTTGTCGGATTCATCCGAAAATCTCTGGGGTCCATTATTGGTTCAATGTCATCATAATTACTGAAGATCTTGTTGATATCTTATTGCATTCAGTGAATATGGACCAATGAACATCCGAGGGGTGTGGCCTGATATTTGAAGACATCTAACTTCGAAATTAATTGGCCAATCCTCACCAAATTATTAGACTATGTTCACATGACATCCCTTAAAGTACCTAATATTTCATTGTTAAGGGCGCTAATCAATCTCAATAATATATATTTTTTTTTATGCATTATTTTCTCAATGGGGGGGGGTTAAACAGTTAACTCTAGAGTTTAAAAAACCCGATTCATTCAAACTAGGCCAGTATAGTCTTGAGACCTTTGTCTTCAAAAATCTTTGAAAGATTTTAAAAATATTAAAGTTTGTGCGTTCTCCGGACCGGCAAAGAAACGCCATTCGCCATTAACATGTAAGATGATGTAACTCGGCCATACACTATCCAATCTGCTCCATATTCCTCGTATGTCATCACATACTGACCGTGAAGACATCCATATGCTAATTTAAAATTCTAGTCATAGCGCCACCGATTGGCCAAAGCAAATCAGCCTAAAAAGCATGTTGCCCTTTTGAGGCCTTTATCATATTCCAAAAGTTGTCAAATTTGAGATGCATATCAGGCCTGGCGAAAATCCCGATATTTTCAAGGTTTCGCATTTTTGCATATAGACATTTTTCTCTAGCGCCCCCTTGAGGTAGAAAGCGAATAACTTTTTGCAACAATGACCGATTGACTTGAAATTTGGTATACAGGTTCACCTGGACCTGCTCTACAAAAAGGTTCATGGTGAAAATCAAATGCGTCTCACATTTTGAATTTTGTAAAAAAATATTTGTTTCACTTTTTTCCAAAACGCTTTGTCCGATTCATCCGAAAATTTCTGGGATCCATTATTGGTTCAATGTCATCATAACTACTGAAGATCTTGTTGATATCTCATTGCGTTCAGTGAATATAGACCAATGAACATTTAAAGGGTGTGGCCCAATATTTGAAGTCACACAACTTCTAAATTATTTGGTCTATCCTCACCAAATTGCTAGCCTATGTGCATATCGCATCCCTTAAACTACCTTATTTTTTTCAGAATATTTGAACATTAGGGGGCGCTGCAATAAATTCCTAAATATCGGCATTTTTTGCCTTTTTTAAGCCTTTTTTCATGTTTTGGGCAGTTGTTAAACTGTTAACTCCTCCTAGAGCTTACACCCGATTCATTCCAAACTTGGCCAGTATTGTCTTGAGACCTTTGTCATGCAAAATCTTTGAAATATTTCAAAAATATTAAACTGTGCGTTTGCCGGACCGGCAAAGAAACACCATTCGCCATGAAAATGTACGTTGTTGTAACTCGGCAATTCATTGTCTAAACTGCTCCATATTTCTCATACCTCATGACATACTGACCCTGAAGACATCCATATGCTAATTTTTGATTCTGGTCATATCGCCAACTAGTGGCACTAGGAAGTTACATGTTTTTTACTTTTATACACTGCTCCTCGCAGATTATTCAGATCCCTCTCAAAATATACCAGAATAGACCTAAGCCCTTGATGATGCTTCCCTGTGAAGCTCGTAGCGACACGTTGAATCACATTCACATGTAATTTACATGACAAGGTCTAGACTTCACATGGATACACATGATGCATGTATATGTTCAAATTGTCACAGCGCCCCCTGCTGGCAACCCTGGGCTTGCTCAAATCTGCTCCAAACTTCTCATACTTCGTAGAATTCACGGCCTGAGGATATCAACGAGCCTTTTTTCACTCAGAGTCAAAGCGCCACCGACTAGCAAAGTAAAATCAGTGTCGCGTGACGAACGGTCAAACGCCCGAACGCCGTGCATGCGCTCTCGGCCGAGGGGGCCGGCGTCCGGCCGGCACCCCCGACGTGCGAAGCAGGAAGAGGACCCGTTCATCGCTGCTTGCAGCTTTAATTGTAAGTCTCTTTGGATAAGAGTCTGCTAAAGGACATGACATGTAACGCACTAATGGGTCCATAATGCACACACACACACACACACACTGTTTAGCTGGATACCAGACTAGCGTGACAGAGACGCACCATGAGACTGTAGATCATGTGGTGCGGCCTTCATGACCTGCAGGCTGCTGGATGAGACGCTCTATTCATGTCCAGGTGTGTTTCCATCTTTGTAGTTCACAGTCCCAAAGAGTGTTAGAACTAGGACCTGAACACATGTTGAAGGTGGAGCTCTTCACCACATGTTTGTGAATGGGAGGAGCAGTTTAATGAAGTCAGATGCAGTGCACTGTCTCTGTACGCTCTGGGAAGACGTCTGGGGGCAGGAGCGTCCGGCGGCCCTCAGCTGACCAGTCCCTGTCTCCACAGGAGGAGCTTGGGCCCTCAGCAGGGCGTGAGTCGGCTCTCCCAGGAGGAGGCGCTGAGCAGAGAGGACATCGAGGTGGCGTTCATCTGCACGGAGAACGTGTTGCACAAGGACAGCGTCAGGTAAGTCGGCCAATAGTTTGGTGAAGGTCATCAGGTACAACACCTCTGGAGTTTATGATGTACATCATTCTCACAATGATCCTCCCATTCTGAGCCTTCGGATCCAGGGATGCACTGTGGCCAGCCCATATCCCACAATGCATTTCACACCAGAAACTATATATATATATATATATATATATACACATATATATATATGTCCACTTCCAGCCAAGCCGTTGCCCAAAATAAAATGTCTACCCTCAATAGGCAACGCCGGACGCACACCAACAGCTGTCTCCCCCTTCACCAGCTCAGTCAAGCACCATCTTGTGCAAAGGAACAGGAGAATCTTCAATCCCATCCCGCGACTGAGAACAACAGTCACCAATATACGACTCATAGGACCCTGGATCCCTCAAGATTTTTATCGGGACCTTCAGCTCACTTCCTAAAAGTGACACAAATCCACCTCGCATGAACGGAGCATAAGCTGCCACTGGTCACAAGAGAGAGACGGAAGCTCCTCAGCCATGCAGCAGTCTGTAACTGCAGCCGCCAGGCAGCAGGCCTCACATCCCGGAGCTTAGCCTGGAACAAAGTGCCTTCCAATGCCCTTCCTCTCAACAATAAACTCTGACAGCAGATCTAAAGCCTCCCACCTTCCTTGAAGGCGTCTCCTGCACAGTTGCCTCAGAACCATTTCCCCGCACACCCAGAACATTGCGACACTCTGAAACTGCTTCTATGAAGCAACACATACTCATCTGCTGACGCGGCGCATCAGCAGCAGTCACGCTCCTCCTCTCGATGTGATATACGCTGCAATACCATCTGGAGGGACATTCTAAACTCACACAGATGTTGAAACGCAGCTCCGTCGAGGGCAGTCAACCACCGCTTAGAGCGAGTGGATAGGCCTCTCACCAACTCCACATACGTCCGACCCACCTTCCTCTCCAAGGACCTGACGAGAGGCCTCTGGCTCCAGCTCACACACCTTGAGCGCTGCAGCCTTTATCTTAGCACAACTAGAGCTGTCCTCCAGACTCGAGGAGGAATACGCTTCCTGTGTTTCCCTGACGGGACACTGCAGCGTCAGAGCTCAGTCCTCATGGACCGGGCTCTAGCCTTAGCTACCCGTTCAGCAACAAACACGTGTCTGGATCCCTCTCATCGAATGGTGGCAAGTGTTGTCAGCCAAACCAAAGGAAACCAAAAGCAAAGGAACCGGCAGCAAGGTCCGACCGCCACTCCACCTGTGAGGAGAGAATTACCCACAATGCACCACACAAGCCCTCCTGCTCTCGGACCAGGTGCATCAGGCAATCACTCACCTTGGGACAAGGGCATGATTAGCCATTAGAGACGGGGACTGTCACATAATATATATTTATTTATTTATATATATATTTATATTTTATATATTATATATTTATTTAATATATATATTTATATAATATATATATTTATATATATATCTAAGTCTGTACTTGGTAATAATAAACGGCCTATGCTTCATGTGCTACATTCTCTCTCCTGACCACCAGGGGGAGACTCCTCTGGTTGTATGAAAGTCTATTCTTTTGTTAAAGCTGCATTCTCTGTCCTGACCACCAGGGGGCGACAACTCTAGATGTCTTGAAGTCTATTCTTCATGTAAACATTTTAACGTTAATGGTCATAATTATCTGAACATAGATGTGGGCTGGCTGAGCCGGGATCAAAGCGCCGGTCCTCTGCTTGAGGGAGGAGCATGCTGGCCCCGGAGCCCCAGTGGGGGCCGGTGGCTACAGCCAGTGAGGGAGGGGGAACCGTCAGAGCTCTTTGTTTCTAACAAGTAGTTTCATAACTGCTGCATTACTTTAATAAACAGTGTTGTGTTACATCACATTCATACATCCTGAATCCGGTCTTCTCCAGTTGATCATCCACCATGACACACAACGCTCAGGACAACTCGGACAGGAAACACTGCGTTTGGGGAGAATAAAGCCAACATGATTGATGAACAAAGGCCCGTGGAGCTGGGGCCGCACAGCGGGAGTCCTCATCAGCATCCAGCCCATCGGCAGCGTTTTGGTCACGTAAAGCCTCCTCTGTCTCAACAGGACGTTTCTGCAGGCAGGGAAACACGTGTGTGTGGAGTATCCCATGACCACCGACTACCAGGAGGCCGTGGAGCTCTGGGACCTGGCCCAGGTCAAAGGTGATGAGCGCCACCACGGCTGCAGGGACACGGGAGTCCGTTGGCCCGAGGGGGCGGAGCCAGGACGGCAAACAGCCCGGGCTCAGTGGAGCGAGAGCCCTCCGTAGGCTGCAGGGGTCAGGGGTCACGTGCAGGCTCAGCCCTGTGTGTGTGTGTGTGTGTGTGTGTGTGTGTGTGTGTGTGTGTGTGTGTGTGTGTGTGTGTGTGTGTGTGTGTGTGTGTGTGTGTGTGTGTGTGTGTGTGTGTGTGTGTGTGTGTGTGTGTCAGGAGTGGTCCTCCATGAGGAACACATCGAGCTGCTGTCAGAAGACTACAAGGAGCTGAAGCGAGCGGTGGAGGGTAAAGTCCTGCAGGAGGGAACGCTCCACTTCACAGGTGAGACTCACCTGGTTCAACATCTGGACTCAAGTCACGGTTTGATCACATGGTTTCAGGTGTGGTGTTTGACAGTGTCACGCTCCGACCAGGCCAACAGAAAGCTCTCCAAAGAACCACACTTCAAAGCCCTGTGTGTGTGTGTGTGTGTGTGTGTGTTGAAGGTGGAGCCCTGAAGCCTGGATTTGGCTTCCCGTCCTTCAGCGGCATCGCTCGCCTCACCTGGCTGGTGGAGTTGTTCGGTGAGCTGTCGGTTACCGTAGCAACCATGGAGGAAGACTCTGGGAGCAACTACAGCAAGTTGACTGCAAAGCTGCTGACGGCTGACAACAGGTGAGGGCCGACAGGTCTGGAAACCAGGTGGGGGTGCAGGTGGTGGTCCTCCAATGAAGATGCACATCCTTAAGAAATGTCGTCACCTTGTGGACTTCTAACAACTTGTTTTCAAAGCTCCTGGTCAGATCGGCCTAGAGGTTACAGACCGGGTCCCTTAAGAGTCCAGTAAGAGGGTTCAGTAAGGTCCCTTAAGAGTCCAGTAAGAGGGTCCAGTAAGGTCCCTTAAGAGTCCAGTAAGAGGGTCCAGTAAGGTCCCTTAAGAGTCCAGTAAGAGGGTCCAGTAAGGTCCCTTAAGAGTCCAGTAAGAGGGTCCCTTGAGGGTCCAGTAAGAGGGTCCAGTAAGGGTCCCTTAAGAGTCCAGTAAGAGGGTCCAGTAAGAGGGTCCAGTAAGGTCCCTTAAGAGTCCAGTAAGGTCCCTTAAGAGTCCAGTAAGAGGGTCCCTTGAGGGTCCAGTAAGAGGGTCCAGTAAGGGTCCCTTAAGAGTCCAGTAAGAGGGTCCCTTGAGGGTCCAGTAAGAGGGTCCAGTAAGGGTCCCTTAAGAGTCCAGTAAGAGGGTCCCTTGAGGGTCCAGTAAGGTCCCTTAAGAGTCCAGTAAGAGGGTCCAGTAAGGTCCCTTAAGAGTCCAGTAAGAGGGTCCAGTAAGGTCCCTGAAGAGTCCAGTAAGAGGGTCCCTTGAGGGTCCAGTAAGGGTCCCTTAAGAGGGTCCAGTAAGGGTCCCTTAAGAGTCCAGTAAGAGGGTCCAGTAAGGGTCCCTTAAGAGTCCAGTAAGAGGGCCCAGTAGAGGTCAGTAGAGGTCCAGGACTTGTTGATTCACTCCTTCCCCGTGTCGCTGCAGACCTCTGACGTGGGTGGAGGAGCGGGGGCCCGGCCTCCCCTGGGCCAAGAACATCAGCTTCACCTTTGACTGCTGCAGCCTGACCCGGATCCCCCCTGCAGCGGGGGGGGGGGGCGTGGGCCTCTTCATGCAGGACCTGGTCCTCTTCTCCGCCAAGCTGGCGGGCCAGGTGAGCAGCGACGCTCTGCAGAGGGAGAAGCTCCGGGTCCTGCACTGCCTGCTGCTGGCCCAGAGCATCCGGGACCACTGCCAGAGCAGCTAGAGGGCCCGGGGGCCTCCACGGACCAGCACCAGACACACCTCTATTCATATCTCTGTTCTAACGTGTGACTTACACTGTTCAGATAGTCATGTTGATGAAGTCATTCACCTGAAGCCTTGCACCAGTTAGTCACCGGTTCATGGATTACTTTATTCATATAATGACTGCTTCATAGTATTACTTTATTAATACTAACAATAAAGAAGGTGACTTGATGGTGTTTTATTGTAAAGTGACTCCTTTATTCAGAGGATCAGGAACATGACTCAGCGTTCTCTCTCCCACTGAGAGCTCATCATTCAACCTGACAGCTGCAGCTAGCGTCTCAGCTAGAGGAGCTAGAGGAGCTTTATAATTCTAAATGGAAACACGACTCCAAGGCGTTTTAGTAGCGGCTGCTTTTACAAACGGCGTCTGGTGTGACGGCGCCCTCAGAAGGACGGGTCCAGTAGAGCCTCCACCTCGCTCTCCTCTCGGCCGTCGGGTCCGGTGGTCGACTCAAAGTCCGCTGCACTTTAACGCTTGTTCTTCCAATGTGGATAGAGCTATGTTGTCGTATGACATGAGTGCTCCAGTCAAAACACACACACACACACTATATAAGATGAAACACCATGGCAACTAGGATGAATTTGCTTTACAGCCTGGCACTCTTCCTTGGGAATATATATATAATAAATATTATATATAATACATATATTAATATATAGTATTTATTATGTATATATATATTCTATTTAATTAACTGCTGCGGTCACTGTGGCTCTGAGGGTCACCGTGGGGTCATGGTGTTTCTCAGAAGGTCTTGGTCAGTCTCTCGCCCACAAAGTTCTCCCTGGTGTGGACCGTCAGGTGTTGGGTCAGATTCCCTTTCTGAGCAAAGCGTTCTCCACAGATGGGACAGCTGCAGGGTTTCTCCCTGGTGTGCACCGTCAGGTGCTGGGTCAGATTCCCCTTCTGGGTAAACCTCTTGCCGCACAGGGAGCAGCTGAAGGGTTTCTCCCCCGTGTGGCACCGCATGTGGGTCTGGAGGTGGTGCCGCTGGCCGAACCTCTTACCACACTGACAGCAGCTGAAGGACTTGGTGCCAGTGCACAGCCTCGTCTCAACAGCAGGAACGACTTCTTCCACAACACTTAAAGCAGTCGGAGGTTTCCTGATCGCCTTGCCATCACCACCATCCTCCTCCTCCTCCTCCTCGTCGTCGTCTCCAGTCACAGCAGCAGAACGCGGTGAGGTCCTGCCAGCAGGCCCAGACAGACATGTTAGACCAGGCTCTAAAGCCCGGTCTGCGTCTGCTTGTATCCGCTGAGCCGAGCTGCTGGATGGAGGCTCGGCTTCGCCCTCTTCCTCATTTTGTCTTTGAAGAGGCGAGAACAACGGAGGCTTCTCCTCCTTCTCACTCTTCACGAGGACAGGAGTGAAGTGGACCTCTAAGACCTGCTGGCCTCCAGCCTCCTGTTCCTCTTTGATGTGTGGCTCCTCGGGGTCCAGACTCCACTCCTGCTGCTCTTCTTTAATCAGCCAATGGAGCTGGACTTCTGCAGGAAACAGTTAACCCAAACTCCATTATTTATGACTTATAAATATGTCTTTGATGTACTCTAGTTTGAATCTTATTATTTATTATTGATGGTATTTACCAACTGTGTACTTTAAAAAAATAATCCTAACCCTAAAGTGGTAAAAGCATACATGTATCAGTTTTCAGATTAGAAGAGGACATTGGAAAAGGTTCAAGGTGTGTGTGTGTATATATGTATGTATGTATATATATATACACACAAACAATTCAAAACAAACAATTAAATTAAAGGATAATTAAAGAGCAGGGTTGTCATAGACTTAGCATAGTTTACGTGAATAATTAGAGTAAACTCAAGAACAGCTGGTGTGATGACGTCAAGTCAGCCGCTGTTCCAATCAGAAAGACGCCTAGCTCACGTGAAGTCATCGTTGACCACGTGTGCATGACGTCACAGCAAGCCGGACACACGTCTACCCGGCATGCATCGGTGAGCGGTCATCTTCACACCGCCGTGACGTCAGACCGACGCGTCCTCCAGCAGGACGGCGGTGTTCCCGCGTCACGCTGCCGTCGTAACCATGGCAACGACAGACTCACTCGCCTGGAAGTCGCTCACTAACCAGCACACCTGCAATAACGCACGCGCAGCCGCACACACGACTAGCCCGCCGGCCACTAACGCGCGACCGTCACATCACGTGACTCCCCGGAGCCCCGTCTCGAGACGCCCTCTCCCAGGGGCTGCGTACGCACCGTGCTCGGGGCGGGAGCCCGCGTGGAGGCGCGCGCGCTGGCGGCCCGCCATCTCCTCCTCATACTCGGTGAAGGAGGCCTCCAGGTGAGCCAGGAAGTCCTCCACCGCCGCGGCGACGCGAACAGCCTCACACTGCGGAGCCGGGACATGCTCCTCCTCCTCCTCCTCCGCTTCTTCTTCTTCTTCGGCTTGTTGCCGGATGTCATCCAACAAAAGACGCAATAGCGTCCCCTACTGGTCGGGGTGTGGACCACAGTGCTCTCCCCTGACGTGAAGACAGCCCTCTCCTCTCTCTCCTCTCCTCTCTCCTCTCCCCTCTCCTCTCTCCTCTCCCTCCTGTTTCCTTCACAGAGCAGAACCTCTCACGCTCCTTCCTTTACGATCCGGTGAAGTCATAATTATGACTGAATCCTTGGAGACGACGCTTGGAGCTCTGGAGGAATCGAGGCCCAAGGAGTCGCAGCTCAGACACGGTCAGAGTCAGTGTTTTGATAATGATTAACCCAAAACCACAGACCTTCAGACAGCTGTCTATGTGTAGCTTCGTCACAATGCCATCATGTCATGTGACTCCAGTCAGAGTGATGCATGTGACTGAACTCTGTCTGTGAGCTTGTAGTTAGTTCATAAGCAGACAGCCAGTCTGAGGCCGTCTGTGAGCTGTCTGTCAGTAATCCAGCTCCTGGTCTTTGATTTGGTGATTTTTTTCAACAAGATTTAAATAATTATAATAATAATAAATATGAGATCCCCATTTGTGACTCCTGCATCTGTGCTTTTTCAAATAATAGAATAAATACAATTGCAATCACTTTCAAGTAAACCAGATTGCTCCACCAGACAAGAAAAAAGCTCAATGTTGAGCTTTTGTTTTGAAGGGCAACAGCAGAAAAGCCCAACTCACGGAGGTAAGACCTGGCAAGTCGCCAAGAATCTCGGCTGTCGCGCATGCGCAGGCGTAACTTGTTAATGCCGTAAGGCATCTCAACATTTATTTATTGATGACTTAGTTTTATGTCTTTGTACTTTGACCTTGTGTAATATGTGGAGTTGTCAATAAAGGTATTTCTGCATTTCCCCTGCGCCTCACCTGTAGTGGTACGTTCCTCTTTCAGGGAGCACAGCTGACAACACGGCTGTCAGAGAACCCGTTTACAGGCGTTCATTAAAATCAGGCGGAGATCTTTTCTGACATCGATCGTCAGGAAGAAAACGTTTCAAAAGAGACTTTAGAAAATGTTCGAGAATGAGGAACAATGTGTTTCTGATTTTATTTTCATTTTATATTGGAGAGTGACAGCGAACGTCTCCGAGATCGACGTGTTGGCGACCGCTGCTCTAGGAGGTCCTACTTCTATTGTTGCCGATGTGTCTTAATTGTTACGCCGACCGAAAGGAGTCTCTTTCAAAGAAAGAATTGAATCGCTGCTGTTGCCCTGAGCACCGGCCATCTCGACTGAATACGCCTCTGTCGAAGCTGTATGACGTACTGAGACGCTTTTACGTCGATTACTGATGACAAGACCTGGAGGGGCGAGTCCTCCCGGAAGCCATAGAGAATGCATTGAGAGCTCTGTTTTGTGAAAAAAATGGGTTTAACATTGGAGTCAATGGGAGAGGTCTGGGGCGATTTTCATTTCGCCCAAAGTCGCCCCAGAAGGGGCGGGGCCATTTGAAGCACGACTTTAGGCTGACTGAATGACTGTTACCTGATTGGACAATGACATACAGAGGCAGAGCAGACGTCTAGTGGTAGAATGCGACTTTTTTCTTTTCCCCCTATGCAGTGCGTCGCCCCAATCGCCCCTATGGACAAGCCGCCCCTGGTCACGACATATAAACAAACCCACAGCAGCAGACGTCATGGACCTGATTAACGGGGACATGTAGTTACACCGTTCCTCCACTGGGTGGTGGCATTGTTCTTCTCAACACAGAACAAATAGTATTACACAGATTTGAGAAGGTTTTCATTTCTCTCGGTTCGTTGATGCGTGCTCGGTGCATCTCGTGCCCGGCGTGTGAAGCTCTGCGCTGGTGTTCCAGCTTCCTGAAGCCCAATGTTCTCTCATCACTGACTCTGCTTTCTCCCCGGAGTCCTTTTGACTTCACGTCTCATGGGGTCATCGGACCCTATGAGACGACATAGATCCTATCTGCCTGATGGATCATCGAGGTCTGGGTCGTGGAGTTCCTGCTCCTGACTACCCACTGTCCTGTTGAGACTCCGCCCACTGTTGAGACTCCGCCCACTCCTCCTCCCCACCGCCATCTGCCTGATGGATCGTGGAGGTCTCCATCGTGGAATATGCCTACTATGAACTATTCATACACTCTGTCATATAAATTGAATGTATTTTAACTCTAAATCTGTCCTTCTGGTCACATGACATCTATTGTTCTGTCCATCCTGGAGAGGGATCCTCCTCTGTTCTCTCCTGAAGGTTTCTTCCTTTTTTCCCCCCTGAAGGGTTATTTGGGAGTTGTTCCTGGTCCGATGTGAGGTCAATGGTCAGGGATGTCTATGTGTACAGATTGTAAAGCACTCTGAGGGGACTTTGTAATTTGTGAGAATGGGCTATACACATAAACTGAATTGAATTGAATCTCCACCGTGTCGGGCTTGTTCAGCTCCAGGTGGTTCAGCTGCTCAGACTCGTCCCCGGCCCCTGAGGCTGAGGCCGTGTGGACGGGTCCTCTGAGGTGCATCAGCCTCCACCACAGACCTCCATGTGACCTCTGAGGGCTCCTCTGAGCGATGACTCGATGCAGTCACCAAACATCACACGACAGACTGCAGAGCGAAGTTAAAATGTGAGGACAAGAAATGTCCCATGGAATATGAACTGAACATGACTGATAACACACGAAGTGTCAGTTAGTAAAGCTTTACACATATCTGATATGATATACTTTTAGAATTCCTCCTATGTGTTTGGTCAGATTTAAGTTGTTCACGGTGAATCCTGTATGGAAATGTAGAGTTGCTGTAATTACCTGTGTGCGGAGAAAGGTGGTCACATGGGTGTTGTTGTTGTACATGTGGCCACACCCAACTGTGACATCACAGGGCGTGAGCAGAGCGAGCACTGTTGTGTTCACTTTATGTTGTAGAGCCCATTATCACAGATTACAAATGATCCTCAGAGGGCTTTACAGTCTGTACACATAGACATCCCTGACCTTTGACCTTTGACCTCACATCAGATCAGGAACAACTCCCAAGCGGAATAAATAAAGAAACCTTCAAGAGACAAACAGGAGGATCAGATGACCAATATATGTCATGTGACCAGATGAACAATAGATGTCATGTGACTAGATGAACAATAGATGTCATGTGATCAGATGACCAATATATGTCATGTGACCAGATGAACAATATATGTCATGTGACCAGGTGAACAATAGATGTCATGTGACTAGATGAACAATATATGTCATGTGACCAGATGAACAATAGATGTCATGTGACCAGATGAACAATAGATGTCATGTGACTAGATGAACAATATATGTCATGTGACCAGATGGACAATAGATGTCATGTGACCAGATGAACAATAGATGTCATGTGACTAGATGAACAATAGATGTCATGTGACTAGATGAACAATAGATGTCATGTGACTAGATGAACAATAGATGTCATGTGACCAGATGAACAATAGATGTCATGTGACCAGATGAACAATAGATGTCATGTGACTAGATGAACAATAGATGTCATGTGACTAGATGAACAATAGATGTCATGTGACCAGATGAACAATAGATGTCATGTGACCAGAAGAACAATAGATGTCATGTGACCAGATGAACAATAGATGTCATGTGACTAGATGAACAATAGATGTCATGTGACCAGATGAACAATAGATGTCATGTGACTAGATGAACAATAGATGTCATGTGACTAGATGAACAATATATGTCATGTGACCAGATGAACAATAGATGTCATGTGACTAGATGAACAATAGATGTCATGTGACTAGATGAACAATAGATGTCATGTGACCAGATGAACAATAGATGTCATGTGACTAGATGAACAATAGATGTCATGTGACCAGATGAACAATAGATGTCATGTGACCAGAAGAACAATAGATGTCATGTGACCAGATGAACAATAGATGTCATGTGACTAGATGAACAATAGATGTCATGTGACCAGGTGAACAATAGATGTCATGTGACCAGATGAACACTAGATGTCATGTGACATGAACAATAGATGTCATGTGACTAGATGAACAATAGATGTCATGTGACCAGGTGAACAATAGATGTCATGTGACCAGATGAAAACTAGATGTCATGTGACCAGATGAACAATAGATGTCATGTGACCAGGTGAACAATAGATGTCATGTGACCAGATGAACAATAGATGTCATGTGACAGATGAACAATAGATGTCATGTGACCAGATGAACAATAGATGTCATGTGACCAGATGAACAATAGATGTCATGTGACCAGATGAACAATATATGTCATGTGACCAGATGAACAATAGATGTCATGTGACTAGATGAACAATAGATGTCATGTGACCAGATGAACAATAGATGTCATGTGACTAGATGAACAATAGATGACATGTGACCAGATGAACAATAGATGTCATGTGACCAGGTGAACAATAGATGTCATGTGACAGATGAACAATAGATGACATGTGACCAGATGAACAATAGATGTCATGTGACCAGGTGAACAATAGATGTCATGTGACCAGGTGAACAATAGATGTCATGTGACCAGATGAACAATATATGTCATGTGACCAGATGAACAATAGATGTCATGTGACCAGATGAACAATAGATGTCATGTGACTAGATGAACAATAGATGTCATGTGACCAGATGAACAATAGATGTCATGTGACTAGATGAACAATAGATGTCATGTGACCAGATGAACAATAGATGTCATGTGACTAGATGAACAATAGATGTCATGTGACCAGATGAACAATAGATGTCATGTGACCAGATGAACAATATATGTCATGTGACTAGATGAACAATAGATGTCATGTGACCAGATGAACAATAGATGTCATGTGACCAGATGAACAATAGATGTCATGTGACCAGATGAACAATAGATGTCATGTGACTAGATGAACAATAGATGTCATGTGACCAGATGAACAATAGATGTCATGTGACCAGATGAACAATAGATGTCATGTGACCAGATGAACAATAGATGTCATGTGACTAGATGAACAATAGATGTCATGTGACCAGATGAACAATAGATGTCATGTGACAAGATGAACAATAGATGTCATGTGACCAGATGAACAATAGATGTCATGTGACCAGATGAACAATAGATGTCATGTGACCAGATGAACAATATATGTCATGTGACCAGATGAACAATAGATGTCATGTGACCAGATGAACAATAGATGTCATGTGACCAGATGAACAATAGATGTCATGTGACCAGATGAACAATAGATGTCATGTGACCAGATGAACAATATATGTCATGTGACCAGATGAACAATAGATGTCATGTGACCAGATGAACAATAGATGTCATGTGACCAGATGAACAATAGATGTCATGTGACCAGATGAACAATAGATGTCATGTGACCAGATGAACAATAGATGTCATGTGACCAGATGAACAATAGATGTCATGTGACCAGATGAACAATAGATGTCATGTGACCAGATGAACAATAGATGTCATGTGACCAGATGAACAATAGATGTCATGTGACCAGATGAACAATAGATGTCATGTGACCAGATGATCAATAGATGTCATGTGACCAGATGGACAATAGATGTCATGTGACCAGATGAACAATAGATGTCATGTGACCAGATGAACAATAGATGTCATGTGACCAGATGAACAATAGATGTCATGTGACTAGATGAACAATAGATGTCATGTGACCAGATGAACAATAGATGTCATGTGACCAGATGAACAATAGATGTCATGTGACCAGATGAACAATAGATGTCATGTGACCAGATGAACAATAGATGTCATGTGACCAGATGAACAATAGATGTCATGTGACCAGATGAACAATAGATGTCATGTGACAGATGAACAATAGATGTCATGTGACTAGATGAACAATAGATGTCATGTGACTAGATGAACAATAGATGTCATGTGACCAGATGAACAATAGATGTCATGTGACCAGATGAACAATAGATGTCATGTGACCAGATGAACAATAGATGTCATGTGACTAGATGAACAATAGATGTCATGTGACCAGATGAACAATAGATGTCATGTGACCAGATGAACAATAGATGTCATGTGACCAGATGAACAATAGATGTCATGTGACCAGATGAACACTAGATGTCATGTGACAGATGAACAATAGATGTCATGTGACTAGATGAACAATAGATGTCATGTGACTAGATGAACAATAGATGTCATGTGACTAGATGAACAATAGATGTCATGTGACCAGATGAACAATAGATGTCATGTGACTAGATGAACAATAGATGTCATGTGACTAGATGAACAATAGATGTCATGTGACTAGATGAACAATAGATGTCATGTGACCAGATGAACAATAGATGTCATGTGACCAGATGAACAATAGATGTCATGTGACTAGATGAACAATAGATGTCATGTGACTAGATGAACAATAGATGTCATGTGACCAGATGAACAATAGATGTCATGTGACTAGATGAACAATAGATGTCATGTGACCAGATGAACAATAGATGTCATGTGACCAGATGAACAATAGATGTCATGTGACTAGATGAACAATAGATGTCATGTGACCAGATGAACAATAGATGTCATGTGACCAGATGAACAATAGATGTCATGTGACCAGATGAACAATAGATGTCATGTGACCAGATGAACAATAGATGTCATGTGACTAGATGAACAATAGATGTCATGTGACCAGATGAACAATAGATGTCATGTGACCAGATGAACAATAGATGTCATGTGACCAGATGAACAATAGATGTCATGTGACCAGATGAACAATAGATGTCATGTGACCAGATGAACAATAGATGTCATGTGACCAGATGAACAATAGATGTCATGTGACCAGATGAACAATAGATGTCATGTGACCAGATGAACAATAGATGTCATGTGACCAGATGAACAATAGATGTCATGTGACCAGATGAACAATAGATGTCATGTGACCAGATGAACAATAGATGTCATGTGACCAGATGAACAATAGATGTCATGTGACCAGATGAACAATAGATGTCATGAGACCAGATGAACAATAGATGTCATGTGACCAGATGAACAATAGATGTCATGTGACCAGATGAACAATAGATGTCATGTGACCAGATGAACAATAGATGTCATGTGACCAGATGAACAATAGATGTCATGTGACCAGATGAACAATAGATGTCATGTGACCAGATGAACAATAGATGTCATGTGACCAGATGAACAATAGATGTCATGTGACCAGATGAACAATAGATGTCATGTGACCAGATGAACAATAGATGTCATGTGACCAGATGAACAATAGATGTCATGTGACCAGATGAACAATAGATGTCATGTGACCAGATGAACAATAGATGTCATGTGACCAGATGAACAATAGATGTCATGTGACCAGATGAACAATAGATGTCATGTGACCAGATGAACAATAGATGTCATGTGACCAGATGAACAATAGATGTCATGTGACCAGATGAACAATAGATGTCATGTGACCAGATGAACAATAGATGTCATGTGACCAGATGAACAATAGATGTCATGTGACCAGATGAACAATAGATGTCATGTGACCAGATGAACAATAGATGTCATGTGACTAGATGAACAATAGATGTCATGTGACCAGATGAACAATAGATGTCATGTGACCAGATGAACAATAGATGTCATGTGACTAGATGAACAATAGATGTCATGTGACCAGATGAACAATAGATGTCATGTGACCAGATGAACAATAGATGACATGTGACCAGATGAACAATAGATGTCATGTGACCAGGTGAACAATAGATGTCATGTGACCAGATGAACAATAGATGTCATGTGACCAGATGAACAATAGATGTCATGTGACCAGATGAACAATAGATGTCATGTGACCAGGTGAACAATAGATGTCATGTGACCAGATGAACAATAGATGTCATGTGACCAGATGAACAATAGATGTCATGTGACCAGATGAACAATAGATGTCATGTGACCAGATGAACAATAGATGTCATGTGACCAGATGAACAATAGATGTCATGTGACCAGATGAACAATAGATGTCATGTGACCAGATGAACAATAGATGTCATGTGACTAGATGAACAATAGATGTCATGTGACCAGATGAACAATAGATGTCATGTGACCAGATGAACAATAGATGTCATGTGACCAGATGAACAATAGATGTCATGTGACCAGATGAACAATAGATGTCATGTGACCAGATGAACAATAGATGTCATGTGACCAGATGAACAATAGATGTCATGTGACCAGATGAACAATAGATGTCATGTGACCAGATGAACAATAGATGTCATGTGACCAGATGAACAATAGATGTCATGTGACCAGATGAACAATAGATGTCATGTGACCAGATGAACAATAGATGTCATGTGACCAGATGAACAATAGATGTCATGTGACCAGATGAACAATAGATGTCATGTGACCAGATGACAATAGATGTCATGTGACCAGATGAACAATAGATGTCATGTGACCAGATGAACAATAGATGTCATGTGACCAGCTGAACAATAGATGTCATGTGACCAGATGAACAATAGATGTCATGTGACCAGATGAACAATAGATGTCATGTGACCAGATGAACAATAGATGTCATGTGACCAGATGAACAATAGATGTCATATGACCAGATGAACAATAGATGTCATGTGACCAGATGAACAATAGATGTCATGTGACAGATGAACAATAGATGTCATGTGACCAGATGAACAATAGATGTCATGTGACCAGATGAACAATAGATGTCATGTGACTAGATGAACAATAGATGTCATGTGACCAGATGAACAATAGATGTCATGTGAGATGAACAATAGATGTCATGTGACCAGATGAACAATAGATGTCATGTGACTAGATGAACAATAGATGTCATGTGACCAGATGAACAATAGATGTCATGTGACCAGATGAACAATAGATGTCATGTGACCAGATGAACAATAGATGTCATGTGACCAGATGAACAATAGATGTCATGTGACCAGATGAACAATAGATGTCATGTGACCAGATGAACAATAGATGTCATGTGACCAGATGAACAATAGATGTCATGTGACCAGATGTGAACAATAGATGTCATGTGACCTGATGAACAATAGATGTCATGTGACCAGATGAACAATAGATGTCATGTGACAGATGAACAATAGATGTCATGTGACCAGATGAACAATAGATGTCATGTGACCAGGTGAACAATAGATGTCATGTGACCAGATGAACAATAGATGTCATGTGACCAGATGGACAATAGATGTCATGTGACCAGATGAACAATAGATGTCATGTGACTAGATGAACAATAGATGTCATGTGACCAGATGAACAATAGATGTCATGTGACTAGATGAACAATAGATGTCATGTGACCAGATGAACAATAGATGTCATGTGACCAGATGAACAATAGATGTCATGTGACCAGATGAACAATAGATGTCATGTGACCAGATGAACAATAGATGTCATGTGACCAGATGAACAATAGATGTCATGTGACTAGATGAACAATAGATGTCATGTGACCAGATGAACAATAGATGTCATGTGACCAGATGGACAATAGATGTCATGTGACCAGATGAACAATAGATGTCATGTGACCAGATGAACAATAGATGTCATGTGACCAGATGGACAATAGATGTCATGTGACCAGGTGAACAATAGATGTCATGTGACTAGATGAACAATAGATGTCATGTGACCAGATGGACAATAGATGTCATGTGACCAGATGAACAATAGATGTCATGTGACTAGATGAACAATAGATGTCATGTGACCAGATGAACAATAGATGTCATGTAACTAGATGAACAATAGATGTCATGTGACAGATGAACAATAGATGTCATGTGACTAGATGAACAATAGATGTCATGTGACTAGATGAACAATAGATGTCATGTGACCAGATGAACAATAGATGTCATGTGACCAGATGGACAATAGATGTCATGTGACCAGGTGAACAATAGATGTCATGTGACTAGATGAACAATAGATGTCATGTGACCAGATGAACAATAGATGTCATGTGACTAGATGAACAATAGATGTCATGTGACCAGATGAACAATAGATGTCATGTGACCAGATGATCAATAGATGTCATGTGACTAGATGAACAATAGATGTCATGTGACTAGGTGAACAATAGATGTCATGTGACCAGATGAACAATAGATGTCATGTGACCAGGTGAACAATAGATGTCATGTGACCAGATAAACAATAGATGTCATGTGACCAGATGAACAATAGATGTCATGTGACCAGGTGAACAATAGATGTCATGTGACCAGATAAACAATAGATGTCATGTGACCAGATGAACAATAGATGTCATGTGACCAGATGAACAATAGATGTCATGTGACCAGATGAACAATAGAGGTCATGTGACCAGATGAACAATAGATGTCATGTGACTAGATGAACAATAGATGTCATGTGACCAGATGAACAATAGATGTCATGTGACCAGAAGAACAATATATGTCATGTGACTAGATGAACAATAGATGTCATGTGACCAGATGAACAATAGATGTCATGTGACCAGGTGAACAATAGATGTCATGTGACCAGGTGAACAATAGATGTCATGTGACCAGATGAACAATAGATGTCATGTGACCAGATGAACAATAGATGTCATGTGACCAGATGAACAATAGATGTCATGTGACCAGATGAACAATAGATGTCATGTGACTAGATGAACAATAGATGTCATGTGACCAGATGAACAATAGATGGCATGTGACCAGAAGAACAATATATGTCATGTGACCAGATGAACAATAGATGTCATGTGACCAGGTGAACAATAGATGTCATGTGACTAGATGAACAATAGATGTCATGTGACCAGGTGAACAATATATGTCATGTGACTAGATGAACAATAGACATCATGTGACCAGAGGAACAATAGATGTCATGTGACTAGATGAACAATAGATGTCATGTGACTAGATGAACAATAGATGTCATGTGACCAGATGAACAATAGATGTCATGTGACTAGATGAACAATAGATGTCATGTGACCAGGTGAACAATAGATGTCATGTGACTAGATGAACAATAGACATCATGTGACCAGAGGAACAATAGATGTCATGTGACTAGATGAACAATAGATGTCATGTGACCAGATGAACAATAGATGTCATGTGACCAGATGAACAATAGATGTCATGTGACCAGATGAACAATAGATGTCATGTGACCAGGTGAACAATAGATGTCATGTGACTAGATGAACAATAGATGTCATGTGACCAGATGAACAATAGATGTCATGTGACCAGATGAACAATAGATGTCATGTGACTAGATGAACAATAGATGTCATGTGACTAGATGAACAATAGATGTCATGTGACCAGATGAACAATAGATGTCATGTGACCAGATGAACAATAGATGTCATGTGACCAGATGAACAATAGATGTCATGTGACCAGATGAACAATAGATGTCATGTGACTAGATGAACAATAGATGTCATGTGACCAGATGAACAATAGATGTCATGTGACCAGATGAACAATAGATGTCATGTGACCAGATGAACAATAGATGTCATGTGACCAGGTGAACAATAGATGTCATGTGACCAGATGAACAATAGATGTCATGTGACCAGATGAACAATAGATGTCATGTGACTAGATGAACAATAGATGTCATGTGACCAGATGAACAATAGATGTCATGTGACCAGGTGAACAATAGATGTCATGTGACTAGATGAACAATAGATGTCATGTGACCAGATGAACAATAGATGTCATGTGACCAGATGAACAATAGATGTCATGTGACTAGATGAACAATAGATGTCATGTGACCAGATGAACAATAGATGTCATGTGACCAGATGAACAATATATGTCATGTGACCAGGTGAACAATAGATGTCATGTGACCAGATGAACAATAGATGTCATGTGACCAGGTGAACAATAGATGTCATGTGACTAGATGAACAATAGATGTCATGTGACCAGATGAACAATAGATGTCATGTGACCAGATGAACAATAGATGTCATGTGACCAGATGAACACTAGATGTCATGTGACCAGATGAACAATAGATGTCATGTGACCAGATGAACAATAGATGTCATGTGACCAGATGAACAATAGATGTCATGTGACCAGATGAACAATAGATGTCATGTGACTAGATGAACAATAGATGTCATGTGACCAGATGAACAATAGATGTCATGTGACCAGATGAACAATAGATGTCATGTGACCAGATGAACAATAGATGTCATGTGACCAGGTGAACAATAGATGTCATGTGACCAGATGAACAATAGATGTCATGTGACCAGGTGAACAATAGATGTCATGTGACCAGATGAACAATAGATGTCATGTGACCAGATGAACAATAGATGTCATGTGACCAGATGAACAATAGATGTCATGTGACCAGATGAACAATAGATGTCATGTGACCAGATCAGAATCAGAATCAGAATCAGAATCAGAAACAGGTTTATTGCCAAAGAATGAATGTTTTCACAAACAAACGAGGAATTTTTTTTGGTGGAAGGTGCAACATTTGGACATGACAAACAACAATCAACGCAAGGAGGGAGGAGGAGGCGAGGAAGAGGGAGGAGGAGGAAGAGGAAGGAGGCGGGAAGAAGGAGGAGAGGAAGGTGGAAGAAGAGGTGGTAGTCCTGGGGTGACAGTCAGTCAGTCCCGGGGTCCATTGATGAGCCGACCGCCGGAAAAAACTTTTGGTGTGGCGGGAGGTCGTGGTCATGATGGACGCAGCCTCCCCCGAGGGAGGGACTCGAACAGGGAGTGTCCAGGGTGGGAGGGTCGGCGACAATCTTTCTGGCCCGCTTCAGTGACCTGGAAGTGAACAGGACCTGGAGGAAGGCAGATTGCAACCGATAACCCTCTCGGCCGAGCGGATGATGCTCTGCAGCCTGCGCTTGCCTTTGGCTGTGGCTGCAGGGTGCCAGACGGTGATGGAGGAGCAGATGATGGACTCAACGATGGCCGTAGAACTGTACCATCATCTTCCTGGCAGGTTGAATTTCCTCAGCTGCCTCAGGAAGAACATCCTCTGCTGGGCCTTCTTGGAGATGGAGCCGATGTTCAGCTCCCACTTGAGGTCCTGGGAGATGATGGAGCCCAGGAAGCGGTAGGACTCCACAGCGTCGACGGGAGTCACACAGGATGAGAGGGGCGGGTGGGGCTGCATTCCTCCTGAAATCCACAACCATCTCCACTGTCTTCAGAGCGTTGAGCTCCAGGTTGTTCTGGCTGCACCAGGTCACCAGGTGGTCAGTCTCCCACCTGTAGGCGGTCTCGTCCCGCCAGAGATGAGTCCAATGAGGGTGGTGTCATCCATGAACTTTAGGAGCTTG